>NC_056733.1:807960906-807963406 GCF_019279795.1 Protopterus annectens | reverse complement strand
CCCATCTCTATACCGGAAGAATGAAAAGTTCCTGTAATCACAGCTGCACAGGTAAAAAACTCACTCTCCAAAGCCAAGAACACAGCATCCATGGGACCTGACAATATCTAGCCTCTGTGTTCTACATGAACTACAGAATGAACTGGCACCATACCTAAGTACCATGTTCAGTCATAGCCTCACCTCAGGGTTTGTGCCCACTGAATGGCGCACCGCGACAGTTATCCCACTCCACAAAGGGAGAGCCACGACGGACCCAGGGAACTCCTGTCCCATTAGCCTGACTAGCCTGGTCTGCAAGTCCATGAAATGTATCATCATGAAAATCATAAACAAAGACATTGGTAATCTGCAAACTCTGGACCCTACCCAGTTTGGGTTTGTAAAAGGCAGATCATGTCTTCGTAACCTGATTGACTTCTTTGAAGCAGTCACCAAAGCCATAGACAAGGGTAAGGTGGTTCGCACAGCTTATCTAGATCTCGCCAAGGCTTTCAACACCATCCCCCACTCTGGAATTATAGATAAGCTCACTAAACTAGGTATAAGTACCTATGTCACAAGATGGGTTGCCAACTGGCTCACGGACAGAACCCACGCTGTGACAGTAGCAGACTCCAAATATGACTTCAGACCAGTGACAAGTGGAGTACCACAGGATTCAGTCCTGGGTCCTCTCCTGTTTGGTATCTACTTCTCTGAAGTATAGGCTAACACAGAAGGTCTTTGGCTAACAATGTTTGCAGATGACTGCAAACTAGGAGCCATAATTGAAACTCCTAATGATGTAGACATACTACAAAAGGGCCTCACTGAGACAGATGCCTGGTGTCAAGGCCATGGCCTGAAGCTCAATGCCAAAAAGTGTGTTGTCATCCCCTATGGTAAAAAACTCTGTACCCATGAACTACCCCATAAGTGGTAGTCTACTTAACATTGAAAGTGTGATAAGAGACCCTGGGACACAGGTGGACAGTAATCTCTCCTTTGATAATCACATTGCCACAGTAGTCAGGAAATCCTTCTACATGGCTCACCTCATCACAAAAGGTTTCTCATCCAGAATAAAAGAGGTCATTGTTCCCCTCTACTCATCACTCATTAGACCCATTATAGAGTACAATGCCCCTTTTGGTATGTACCTCACAAGACATCTACACCAACTGGAAAGGCCACAGAAATACCTCACAAAGAGGATTATTGGCCTCAAACAGATGACCTACGCAAACCGTCTCAGAAATATCCAGCTTTACTCCGTTGCATATCACCTACTCAGAGGCGATCTCTGCCTAACATACCCAGAGCTGTTGGGCATGCTCCACTTAATGAAATCCCAGTTCCTCTGAGCTGCATGCTCTAGGGACCTAAACCTTGTCACCACAATAAACAGAACATGCTGGAAGGATAGATTCTTGTCCCAGACACATCCCATACACTGGAACAGACTACCTATCTATGTCAAACAGAGCTCCTGATTAGCACTCTTCAAGAAAAATCTTGATGATTGGATGGGAAATAGGAAATTCACCCCAGGGATCAGGTCTCTGGCTCTGGTCAACAGGGGCACCAGAAAATAATTTTCTTGGGTGGCGAAAGCTAGGGTACCTTTTTGGCTAGGCTTATATAGGCCCTAGGGCTAATAGCCTAGTGCCTACCTATGAACCTATGAAAAGGTGAATATCACCCCTCCCCAAATGTTGCACCCTTAAAATAATTACAACTACTTTATTATAAGGTAATCACAAAATTGTTAAGTTTGAGATATGAAATCAAAAGAAGTCTGTTTTAATTAATACAAAGTTAAACTTTAGCATTTACGTGTGCTATAGTGCAGAAGAGTTAAAGAGCAGATGCATCTAAAAGTGGATCCATTTAAATGAAGAAATACAGACTATTCAGATACTGGCAGTTTCAGTACCTCCTTTTACATTTATACATTATTTCCTTGCAGTACTACGAGCAACTAACAGATGATTTTCTCATGTGGCAGCACTATTACTCCAGTTAAATGAACTGACTTCAAACAAACAGCAAGGAAATATCATACCAATAGTTAAACACGAAGAGGTATTTGTAGAACCTTAAGAATGGTGGGTTTAATGCAAAACAATTGTTTAGAATATAGTCAAAAAATATAACAAGCACAAGGATTTTAAACATACAGATAATCATTCAGAACAAAACTGAGCAGCTATATAAAACATTTATGGAAAACTTATACATAAAAATGTGTTCTTGAAGGCAGTATTCCACAAATATATAAGCAAGTTTTTTTCCATCTCCATATAATTGTAAATGTCATCTCATGAAAATGACATTTCATTTTTTAAAAATATAAGTCGGTGGGCAGGATTCACGAAGGCTTGCAAGGAGTGTAAGAGACGTGTAACACTCCATGCAAGCCTCGCGATCCAGGAACAGCCCGAAACTCCGTGTAAGAGACCAGCTAAAACGTCTCTTACCGCGGTTGCGGCGATGGATATGCTCATCACAAAGTACT
>NC_056733.1:807912211-807960406 GCF_019279795.1 Protopterus annectens | reverse complement strand
GGTTTTTAAATTTTAAAAAAAATTTTTTTTTTTTTTTTAAAAAATAAAATTTTTTTTTTTAATTTTTAGTCTTTGTCTCAATTTAAAATAATAAAGAATACTTTCCATTTAAGTATTTTCTGGCTTTTGATTATTTATTACATATTTTTATTTATACAGCTCTGCATTCTATTTAAACTGTTTTTGTGTTATTCTATTTTGCACTTTTAAAAAGTTATTTGTTGCTTAATTTTTGAAACTAACCCTTGTTTAAAAGCATTTATAGCATTTATGTTTTTTTCTGTTTCTTAAAAAAAAATCTTTTTTTTACAACTAGAATAGTCCAGTCTTGATTTGCTGATCTCTTTTGTTTTGGTTCCTGTTTATTCCATATCCTTATTTATAAAAGCTTTTTGTTACCATTTAAACTGAGCAGTATTTGCCCCTAAGTTTACAAAATTTGTATCTATTGTCCATTTTGAATTCCTATCTTTTCAACCTGTATAAAGATTTGTTCCTTTTGTATTAATCGAAGTTTGGCTAAGACATGGCAGCGGTTTCTTTTATTTCTGTGCTTTTGGTTTTTAACCTAACTTTATATTTCTGTCTTTACATGTGCAGACTGAAGTTGTTGACCGCAACTGAGCTCAAAATATAAGTATCTTGATTTCTTTTTTATTTTTACAGATTGCTGTTTTTAAAATTTAATATATATAAAGCACTTTGTCTATTCAGTATCTTCACAAATCCTTATCTGTTTAAATCTTTCATTTGTCTCTAGTGCTTAGCTGTCTGAGGCTATTGTCCCAGTGCTTGCTGTCTTAGGCTATGAAACTTCTGTGTATCTTCTATTGTTTTGGTTTTTGCAGTTGGCTCTGAAAAGCTTCTGTTTCAATCGAGAACTATAAGCTCTGCCTTTTTTTTTCATAAATTTTTTTACTACTGTTTTACTGCAATTTAATACAGTATATAGAGCATTTGTTATTGATTTCACTGTTTAAGTATTTTTCTGGCTTTTATTATTTACTGCTTACGACTGCATTTTGCTGTTATAAGCTCTGCATTCTATTTAAACTGTTTTTGTGTTGATTAACTGTTTTGCACTTAAAAGTTATTTGTTGCTTAATTTTACCTGTAGGCTAACACAAAGCTGTTCTGTTTAAAATTATAGCATTTACTGTGTTTTCTGTTTTCTGCAATCTTGTTTTGTTACTGAACTAGAATAGTCCAGTCTTGATTTGCTATCTTGGGCTTTGTTCTGTTTATTCCATATCCTTATTTGGATAAAAAGCTTCTTTGTTCACTCAGTAGTGGCACTGAGCCTATTTGTCCCTAGAGAGTGGTTCCAGCAAAACTTGTAGTCTATTGTGCATTTTGTCTTTAGCTTTTGTAAACTGAAAAATTTCTCTTTTGTGTACATATATCCTCAGAGTTCTGGCAGATAGGAAGGTTCTTTTCTGAAAGAAGCTGTTCTGGTTTTAAGTAACTTTGATAGTTTCTGTTTTACACAGTGCAGACTTAAAGTTGTTGATCAACTGAGCTCAAAATATAAGTATCTTAATTTTTTTTTATTATTTATTACAGATTACTGTTTATAAAATTTAATATATATAAAACACTTTGTCTATTCAGTATCTTCACAAATCCTTATCTGTTTAAAAACTTTCATTTGTCCCCAGTGCTTGCGGGGCTATTTGCCCTCATGTTGCGCTGTAGGCTATTGTGTAAAGTGAAACATTTCCTCTGTGTAATTATCTTTGGCTAGTGGAGGCTGGTTCTTTTGCGTTCTTGTAAAAAAAAAGAAGCTGTTCTGGGTTTAAGGCCTAACTTTGATAGGGTTTCTGTCTTTACATGGTGCAGACTGGAGAAGTTGTTGACCGCAACTGAGCTCAAAATATAAGTATCTTGATTTTTTTTTTATTTTTACAGATTGCTGTTTTTAAAATTTAATATATATAAAGCACTTTGTCTATTCAGTATCTTCACAAATCCTTATCTGTTTAAAAACTTTCATTTGTCTCTCTAGTGCTTGCTGTCTGTAGGCTATTTGTCTCTCTAGTGCTTGCTGTCTGTAGGCTATTGTGTTCCCCCTGTTGGTGTCTTGCTCACTTGGTGGCTGTTTTTGTGAAAGTCTTGTCATGTCTTCTGCAATACAGAGAGCATTTGAAAAAGCTTCTTTTCCCTCTCCTTTAAAAAGTAAAAAAATTTTTTTTTTTTTTTGAATTCTTGTGTTTACTGCCCTTTAAACTTTTTAAATATCAGTATATTTCAGAGCATTTGTTATAACTGTATTCTAAAACTTTTAAGTATTTTTCTGGTTTTGATTATTTACTGTTGACTGCATTTTGTGTTTATATAGCTGCATTCTATTTAAACTGTTTTTGTGTTGATTAACTGTTTGCACTTTTAAAAGTTATTTTTGCTTTTTTACCTGAGGCTAACACACTCAATGCTAGCTGTTTAAAATTATAGCATTTACTGTCTTTTTGCCTCTGTTTTCTAAACAGAAAAATCTTGTTTTCCCTTACTGAACTAGAATAGTCCAGTTTTTAGAGTTTGCTGATCTCGGGGCTTTGTCTGTTCCTGTGTTTTCCATATCCTTTTTTGGGAAAAAGGAAGTTTTTTGTTCACCAGTGAGTGGGGGGCAACTTTTTGTCCCAGTTGGGGTACTAATTTATTTTGGATTTTAATTTAGTTTTTAAGCTTTAAAATTTTTTTTTTCATTTTTTCTAATTTTTGGTTCTGGTTCTCAAGAGGCAAAAAATTTTCTGTTAAAATTTTTTTCCGCTTTTTTTATTTTTGACTGCATTTTTTTTTCCTCTTTTTTTTAAATTTGTTTTTTCTCTTTACTTTAAAAGTTTTTGTTTTTTTTTGGAACCTGTGCTTTCCTATTTATAGTTTTTTTAAATTTTTAAAAAAACTTTTTTTCTTTTAGAATTTTCCGCTTGATTTATTTTTTGGGCTTTTGTTTTTCTTCTTTAACCTTTTTAAAAATTTTTGTTCCCTAGAGTATTTTTTTCTAAAATTTTGGTTAAAGAAACTTTGTTTTTGGGCCTTTTGTCATACCTTTTTAAACCGTTAAATTTTTTTTTTTTGAATGCGGGTTAATTAAACTTTTCGGGTTTTAAAACTTTCTTTTTAACCTAATTTTGTTTCGTTTAGCAACTGGGGGTTTGTTTGAGGCTAAATATCTTTTTTTTTTTTAATTCTTTTTACAATTTAATATTTAAAATTTTCTTTAACTTCACAAACTTTTGTTAAATTTTAAATTTTCCCAGGGCCTTTGTCTATTTTAATTTTTCCTCTGTTATTATTTTTTATGGGGCTTTTTTTTTTTTTAAAAAAAAATGTTTTTTTAACCCAAATTTAGTTTTGTTTTATTTCCTGAGGTTTTGCAATGGTAAAATTTATTCTTTTTTTTTTTTTTAATTTTTTTAAATTTAATAATATAAATTTTTTTTTTTAAATCTATTGTTTAAACTTTTTTGTCTTCTTTTCCTTTTAGTTTTTCTTTTTGTTACTTTAAAAAATTTTTTCTTTAATTATCTTTGGCTTGGGGTGGTTCTTTTTGTTTTGAAAAAAACTGTTTTGTTTTAAAATATTTGTTTCGCAGGCAACGGAAAGTTGTTCTATAGCTTTAGTTTTGTTTTTTTTTTTATTTTTACAAGATTACATTTTTTTTATTTTTGTTTGTCTTTCTTATTTCAAATCCTTTTGTTTAAAAATTCTTTGTCCCTTTGTGATTTTTCCTATTTTCTGTTTTAAAAATTTGTTCTTTGCTTTTGGTGTCTTTTTATCTGGTTTTGTTTTTGAACACTCCTGTGTTTTCATTCGCAAAAAAATTTTAAATTTCTTTTTTTTCCTTTAAATTTTAAAATTTTTTTTTTTTTAATTTTGTTTCACTGTCTTCAAAATTTTGATTTTAAATATTTAGCATTTTTTTACTTTTAATAATGATTAAGATTTTTGTTTTGTTTTCTAGCGCTTTTTTACTTTATAGCTCTATTTTTTTATATTTTTTAAATTTTTACTTTTTAAATTATTTTTACAGATTACTGTTTTTAAAATTTAATATATATAAAGCACTTTGTCTATTCAGTATTTTCACAAATCCTTATCTGTTTAAAAACTTTCATTTGTCTCTCTAGTGCTTGCTGTCTGTAGGCTATTTTGTCTCTCTAGTGCTTGCTGTCTGTAGGCTATTGTGTAAACTGAAACATTTCCTCTGTGTAATTATCTTTTGGCTAGTGGGGGCTGGTTCTTTTGTGTTCTTGTAAAAAAAAAAAAAAGAAGCTGTTCTGGTTTTTAAGCCCTAACTTTGATAGGGTTTCTGTCTTTACACAGTGCAGACTGGAAAAGTTGTTGACCGCAGCTGAGCTCAAAATATAAGTATCTTGATTTTTTTTTATTTTTACAGATTACTGTTTTTAAAATTTAATATATATAAAGCACTTTGTCTATTCAGTATCTTCACAAATCCTTATCTGTTTAAAAACTTTCATTTGTCTCTCTAGTGCTTGCTGTCTGTAGGCTATTTTGTCTCTCTAGTGCTTGCTGTCTCTAGGCTATTGTGTAAACTGAAACATTTCCTCTGTGTAATTATCTTTTGGCTAGTGGGGGCTGGTTCTTTTGTGTTCTTGTAAATAAAAAAAAGAAGCTGTTCTGGTTTTTAAGCCCTAACTTTGATAGGGTTTCTGTCTTTACACAGTGCAGACTGGAGAAGTTGATGACCGCAACTGAGCTCAAACTATAAGTATCTTGATTTTTTTTTATTTTACAGATTACTGTTTTTAAAATTTAATATATATATAAAGCACTTTGTCTATTCAGTATCTTCACAAATCCTTATCTGTTTAAAAACTTTCATTTGTCTCTCTAGTGCTTGCTGTCTCAAGGCTATTTTGTCTCTCTAGTGCTTGCTGTCTGTAGGCTATTGTGTAAACTGAAACATTTCCTCTGTGTAATTATCTTTTGGCTAGTGGGGGCTGGTTCTTTTGTGTTCTTGTAAAAAAAAAAAAAGAAGCTGTTCTGTTTTTAAGCCCTAACTTTGATAGGGTTTCTGTCTTTACACAGTGCAGACTGGAGAAGTTGTTGACCGCAACTGAGCTCAAAATATAAGTATCTTGAATTTTTTTTATTATTTTTACAGATTACTGTTTTTGAAATTTAATATATATAAAGCACTTTGTCTATTCAGTATCTTCACAAATCCTTATCTGTTTAAAAACTTTCATTTGTCTCTCTAGTGCTTGCTGTCTGTAGGCTATTGTGTAAACTGAAACATTTCCTCTGTGTAATTATCTTTTGGCTAGTGGGGGCTGGTTCTTTTGTGTTCTTGTAAAAAAAAAAAGAAGCTGTTCTGGTTTTAAGCCCTAACTTTGATACGGTTTCTGTCTTTACACAGTGCAGACTGGAGAATTTGTTGACCGCAACTGAGCTCAAAATATAAGTATCTTGATTTTTTTTATTATTTTTACAGATTACTGTTTTTAAAATTTAATATATATAAAGCACTTTGTCTATTCAGTATCTTTACAAATCCTTATCTGTTTAAAAACTTTCATTTGTCTTTCTAGTGCTTGCGGTCTGGAGGCTATTTTGTCTCTCTAGTGCTTGCTGTCTCTAGGATATTGTGTAAACTGAAACATTTCCTCTGTGTAATTATCTTTTGGCTAGTGGGGGCTGGTTCTTTTGTGTTCTTGCAAAAAAAAAAAAAGAAGCTGTTCTGGTTTTTAAGCCCTAACTTTGATAGGGTTTCTGTCTTTACACAGTGCAGACTGGAAAAGTTGTTGACCGCAACTGAGCTCAAAATATAAGTATCTTGATTTTTTTTTTATTATTTTTACAGATTACTGTTTTTAAAATTTAATATATATAAAGCACTTTGTCTATTTAGTATCTTTACAAATCCTTATCTGTTTAAAAACTTTCATTTGTCTCTCTAGTGCTTGCTGTCTGTAGGCTATTGTGTAAACTGAAACATTTCCTCTGTGTAATTATCTTTTGGCTAGTAGGGGCTGGTTCTTTTGTGTTCTTGTAAAAAAAAAGAAGCTGTTCTGGTTTTTAAGCCCTAACTTTGATAGGGTTTCTGTCTTTACACAGTGCAGACTGGAGAAGTTGTTGACCGCAACTGAGCTCAAAATATAAGTATCTTGATTTTTTTTTATTATTTTTACAGATTACTGTTTTTAAAATTTAATATATATAAAGCACTTTGTCTATTCAGAATCTTCACAAATCCTTATCTGTTTAAAAACATTAATTTGTCTCTCTAGTGCTTGCTGTCTGGAGGCTGTTTTGTCTCTCTAGTGCTTTCTGTCTGTAGGCTATTTTGTCCCACCCTCCCTCACTGTTGGTGTCTTGCTGTTATACTTGGTGGCTTTGCAGTTGCCCGCCCCTACTGTGACACACCTCCCAGTCTAGTGTCATTAGCTCATTCTGCCTAATACAGAGAGAACATTTGATAAGGCCTTCTGTTCCTCCTTTTTCCCTATTAAAAAGTAAAACAATACTTTTTTTTTTTTTTTTTTTCTCTTTCGCCTGAAACTTCTTGTGTTCTGACTGTCTTTCTCAAACATTTTGGAAAAATACAATATATTTCAGAGCATTTGTTATAACTGTATTTGCTATAACTGATTTAAGTATTTTTTCTGGCTTTTTGATTATTTACTGCTTAGTGACTGCATTTTCGCCTGTTTATATAGCTCTGCATTCTATTTAAACTGTTTTTGTGTTGATTAACTGTTTTGCACTTTTAAAAAGTTATTTATTGCTTAATTTTACCTGTAGGCTAACACACTCAAGTGTGCTAGCTGTTTAAAAGCATTTATAGCATTTACTGTCTGTTTTGCCTCTGTTTTCTGCAAAAAAGAAAAAAAAAAAAATCTTGTTTTCCCGCCTTACTGAACTAGAATAGTCCAGTCTTTAGAGTTTGCTGATCTCTGGGCTTTGTCTTGGTTCCTGTGCTATTCCATATCCTTATTTGGATTAAAGGAAGCTTCTTTGTTCACCAGTGGGAGTGGGGAGCACTGAGCAGCCTATTTGTCCCTAGAGGAGTGGTACCAGCCAGAAACTTGTAGTCTATTGGCCATTTTGGGCAATTCCTAGCTCTTTTCAACCCCCTGCTATAAAGCCCACTTTAGCGTGCTTTTTCACTTGTATTCAACTCAGCACAGCTCCTCGTGGTGTCCTGCAGAGTTCTACAAGCAGCAGAGAGCAAAAGAATGACTTTTTCCTGATTTAAGTATTTTTTTCTGGCTTTTTGATTATTTACTGCTTAGCGACTGCATTTTCGCCTGTTTATACAGCTCTGCATTCTATTTAAACTGTTTTTGTGTTGATTAACTGTTTTGCACTTTTAAAAAGTTATTTGTTGCTTAATTTTACCTGTAGGCTAACACACGCAAGTGCGCTAGCCGTTTAAAAGCATGTATAGCATTTACTGTATTTTTTTCCAATATTTTCTGCAAAAAAAAAAAAAAAAAAAAAAATCTTGTTTTCCCGCCTTACTGAACTAGAATAGTCCAGTCTTCAGAGTTTGCTGATCTCTGGGCTTTGTCTTGGTTCCTGTGCTATTCCATATCCTTATTTGGATAAAGAGAAGCTTCTTTGTTCACCAGTGGGAGTGGGGAGCACTGAGCAGCCTATTTGTCCCTAGAGGAGTGGTTCCAGCCAGAAACTTGTAGTCTATTGGCCATTTTGGGTCAATATCTAGCTCTTTACAACCCCTTGCTATAAAGGCCGCTTTAGCTAGCTTTTGCGTGATTTAGCGCGGAGTTGCCCAGAGAGCACCATCGGGCAGAGCTGGTTAAACAAGGTTAAACTATTTCTGGCTCCAAAAGAAACTGTTCTGGTTTTTAAGCCCTATCTTTGATAGGATTTCTGTCTTTACACAGTGCAGACTGGAGAAGTTGTTGACTGCAACTGAGCTCAAAATATAAGTATCTTGATTTTTTTATTATTTTTACAGATTACTGTTTTTAAAATTTAATATATATAAAGCACTTTGTCTATTCAGTATCTTCACAAATCCTTATCTGTTTAAAAACTTTCATTTGTCTCTCTAGTGCTTGCTGTCTGTAGACTATTGTGTAAACTGAATCATTTCCTCTGTGTAATTATCTTTTGGCTAGTGGGGGCTGGTTCTTTTGTGTTCTTGTAAAAAAAAAAAAAAAAGAAGCTGTTCTGGTTTTTAAGCCCTAACTTTCATAGCGTTTCTGTCTTTACACTGTGCAGACTGGAGAAGTTATTGACCGCAACTGAGCTCAAAATATAAGTATCTTGATTGTTTTTTATTATTTTTACAGATTACTGTTTTTAAAATTTAATATATATAAAGGACTTTGTCTATTCAGTATCTTCACAAATCCTTATCTGTTTAAAAACTTTCATTTGTCTCTCTAGTGCTTGCTGTCTGTAGGCTATTTTGTCTCTCTAGTGCTTGCTGTCTGTAGGCTGTTGTGTAAACTGAAACATTTCCACTGTGTAATTATCTTTTGGCTAGTGGGGGCAGGTTCTTTTGTGTTCTTCTAAAAAAAAAGAAGCTGTTCTGGTTTTTAAGCCCTAACTTTGATAGGGTTTCTGACTTTACACAGTGCAGACTGGAGAAGTTGTTGACTGCAACTGAGCTCAAAATATAAGTATCTTGATTTTTTTTTTTATTATTTTTACAGATTACCGTTTTTAAAATTTAATATATATAAAGCACTTTGTCTATTCAGTATCTTCACAAATCCTTATCTGCTTAAAAACTTTCATTTGTCTCGCTAGTGCTTACTGTCTGTAGGATATTTTGTCTTTCTAGTGCTTGCTGTCTGTAGGCTATTTTGTCCCACACTCTCTCCCTGTTGGTGTCTTGCTCTTATACTTGGTGGCTTTGCAGTTGCCCGCCCCTACTGTGACACACCTCCCAGTCTAGTGTCATTAGCTCATTCTGCCTAATACAGAGAGAACATTTGATAAAGCATTCTGTTCCTCCTTTTTCCCTTTCAAAAAGTAAAACAAAACTTTTTTTTTTTTTTTTTCTCTTTCGCCTGAACCTTCTTGTGTTCTGACTGTCCTTCACAAACATTTTGGAAATATACAGTATATTTCAGAGCATTTGTTATAACTGTATTTGCTATAACTGATTTAAGTATTTTTTCTGGCTTTTTGATTATTTACTGCTTAGCGACTGCATTTTCACCTGTTTATATAGCTCTGCATTCTATTTAAACTGTTTTTGTGTTGATTAACTGTTTTGCACTTTTAAAAAGTTATTTGTTGCTTAATTTTACCTGCAGGCTAACACACTCAAGTGCTCTAGCCGTTTAAAAGCATTTATAGCATTTACTGTCCATTTTGCCTCTGTTTTCTGCAAAAAAGAAAAAAAAAAAACAAAAACAAAAAACAAAACAAAAAAAAAAATCTTGTTTTCCCGCCTTACTGAACTAGAATAGTCCAGTCTTCAGAGTTTGCTGATCTCTGGGCTTTGTCTTGGTTCCTGTGCTATTCAATATCCTTATTTGGATAAAAGGAAGCTTCTTTGTTCACCAGTGGGAGTGGGGAGCACTGAGCAGCCTATTTGTCCCTAGAGGAGTGGTACCAGCCAGAAACTTGTAGTCTATTGGCCATTTTGGGCAATTTCTACCTCTTTTCAACCCCCTGCTATAAAGCCCACTTTAGTGTGCTTTTTCGCTTGTATTCAACTCAGCACAGCTCCTCGTGGTGTCCTGCAGAGTTCTACAAGCAGCAGAGAGCAAAAGAGTGACTTTTTCCTGATTTCAGTATTTTTTTCTGGCTTTTTGATTATTTACTGCTTAGTGACTGCATTTTCGCCTGTTTATACAGCTCTGCATTCTATTTAAACTGTTTTTGTGTTGATTAACTGTTTTTCACTTTTAAAAAGTTATTTGTTGCTTAATTTTACCTGTAAGCTAACACACTCAAGTGCTCTAGCCGTTTAAAAGCATTTATAGCATTTACTGTCTGTTTTTCCTCTGTTTTCTGGAAAAAAAAAATCTTGTTTTCCCGCCTTACTGAACTAGAATAGTCCAGTCTTCAGAGTTTGCTGATCTCTGGGCTTTGTCTTGGTTCCTGTGCTATTCCATATCCTTATTTGGATAAAGGGAAGCTTCTTTGTTCACCGGTGGGAGTGGAGAGCACTGAGCAGCCTATTTGTCCCTAGAGGAGTGGTTCCAGCCAGAAACTTGTAGTCTATTGGCCATTTTGGGTCAATTCCTAGCTCTTTTCAATCCCTTGCTATAAAGGCCGCTTTAGCTCGCTTTTGCATGATTTAGAGCGGAGTTGCCCATAGAGCATCATCGGGCAGCGCTGGTTAAACAAGGTTAAACTATTTCTGGCTCCAAAAAAAGCTGTTCTGGTTTTTAAGCCCTAACTTTCATAGGGTTTCTGTCTTTACACAATGCAGACTGGAGAAGTTGTTGACCGCAACTGAGCTCAAAATTAAAGTATCTTGATTTTTTTACTATTTTTACAGATTACTGTTTTTAAAATTTAATATATATAAAGCACTTTGTCTATTCAGTATCTTCACAAATCCTTATCTGTTTAAAAACTTTCATTTATCTCTCTAGTGCTTGCTGTCTGTAGGCTATTTTGTCTCTCTAGTGCTTGCTGTCTCTAGGCTATTGTGTAAACTGAAACATTTTCTCTGTGTAATTATCTTTTGGCTAGTGGGGGCTGGTTCTTTTGTGTTCTTGTAAAAAAAAAAAGAAGCTGTTCTAGTTTTTAAGCCCTAACTTTGGTAGGGATTCTGTCTTTACACAGTGCAGACTGGAGAAGTTGTTGACCGCAACTGAGCTCAAAATATAAGTATCTTGATTTTTTTTAATTATTTTACAGATTACTGTTTTTAAAATTTAATATATGTAAGGCACTTTGTCTATTCAGTATCTTCACAAATCCTTATCTGTTTAAAAACTTTCATTTGTCTCTCTAGTGCTTGCTGTCTGTAGGCTATTTTGTCTCTCTAGTGCTTGCTGTCTGTAGACTATTGTGTAAACTGAAACATTTCCTCTGTGTAATTATCTTTTGGCTAGTGGGGGCTGGTTCTTTTGTGTTCTTGTAAAAAAAAAAGAAGCTGTTCTGGTTTTTAAGCCCTAATTTTGATAGGGTTTCTGTCTTTACTCAGTGCAGACTGGAGAAGTTGTTGACCGCAACTGAGCTCAAAATATAAGTATCTTGATTTTTTTAATTATTTTTACAGATTACTGTTTTTAAAATTTAATATATATAAAGCACTTTGTTTATTCAGTATCTTCACAAATCCTTATCTGTTTAAAATTTTCATTTGTCTCTCTAGTGCTTTCTGTCTGTAGGCTATTTTGTCTCTTTACTGCTTGCTGTCTGTAGGCTATTGTGTAAACTGAAACATTTCCTCTGTGTAATTATCTTTTGGCTAGTGGGGGCTGGTTCTTTTGTGTTCTTGTAAAAAAAAAAGAAGCTGTTCTGGTTTTTAAGCCCTAACTTTGATAGGGTTTCTGTCTTTACACAGTGCAGACTGGAGAAGTTGCTGACCGCAACTGAGCTCAAAATATAAGTATCTTGATTTTTTTTTATTTTTACAGATTACTGTTTTTAAAATTTAATATATATATAAAGCACTTTGTCTATTCAGTATCTTCACAAATCCTTATCTGTTTAAAAACTTTCATTTGTCTCTCTAGTGCTTGCTGTCTCAAGGCTATTTTGTCTCTCTAGTGCTTGCTGTCTGTAGGCTATTGTGTAAACTGAAACATTTCCTCTGTGTAATTATCTTTTGGCTAGTAGGGGCTGGTTCTTTTGTGTTCTTGTAAAAAAAAAAAAGAAGCTGTTCTGGTTTTTAAGCCCTAAGTTTGATAGGGTTTCTGTCGTTACACAGTGCAGACTGGAGAAGTTGTTGACCGCAACTGAGCTCAAAATATAAGTATCTTGATTTTTTTTTAATTATTTTTACAGATTACTGTTTTTAAAATTTAATATATATAAAGCACGTTGTCTATTCAGTATCTTCACAAATCCTTATCTGTTTAAAAACTTTCATTTGTCTCTCTAGTGCTTGCTGTCTGTAGGCTATTTTGTCTCTCTAGTGCTTGCTGTCTGTAGGCTATTTTGTCCCACCCTCCCTCCCTGTTGGTGTCTTGCTCTTATACTTGGTGGCTTTGCAGTTGCCCCTACTGTGACACACTTCCCAGTCTAGTGTCATTAGCTCATTCTGCCTAATACAGAGAGATCATTTGATAAGGCCTTCTGTTCCTCCTTTTTCCCTTTCAAAAAGTAAAACAATACTTTTTTTTTTTTTCCTCTTTCGCCTGAATTTTCTTGTGTTCTGACTGTCCTTCTCAAACATTTTGGAAATATACAGTATATTTCAGAGCATTTGTTATAACTGTATTTGCTATAACTGATTTAAGTATTTTTTCTGGCTTTTTGATTATTTACTGCTTAGTGACTGCATTTTCGCCTGTTTATATAGCTCTGCATTCTATTTAAACTGTTTTTGTGTTGATTAACTGTTTTGCACTTTTAAAAAGTTATTTATTGCTTAATTTTACCTGTAGGCTAACACACTCAAGTGCGCTAGCTGTTTAAAAGCATTTATAGCTTTTACTGTCTGTTTTGCCTCTGTTTTCTGCAAAAAAGAAAAAAAAAAATCTTGTTTTCCCGCCTTACTGAACTAGAATAGTCCAGTCTTCGGAGTTTGCTGATCTCTGGGCTTTGTCTTGGTTCCTGTGCTATTCCATATCCTTATTTGGATAAAAGGAAGCTTCTTTGTTCAGCAGTGGGAGTTGGGAGCACTGAGCAGCCTATTTGTCCCTAGAGGAGTGGTACCAGCCAGAAACTTGTAGTCTATTGGCCATTTTGGGTAATTCCTAGCTCTTTTCATCCCCCTGCTATAAAGCCCACTTTAACGTGCTTTTTCACTTGTATTCAACTCAGCACAGCTCCTCGTGGTGTCCTGCAGAGTTCTACAAGCAGCAGAGAGCAAAAGAGTGACTTTTTCCTGATTTAAGTATTTTTTTCTGGCTTTTTGATTATTTACTGCTTAGCGACTGCATTTTCGCCTGTTTATACAGCTCTGCATTCTATTTAAACTGTTTTTGTGTTGATTAACTGTTTTGCACTTTTAAAAAGTTATTTGTTGCTTAATTTTACCTGTAGGCTAACGCACTCAAGTGCGCTAGCCGTTTAAAAGCATTTATAGCATTTACTGTCTGTTTTTCCTCTGTTTTCTGCAAAAAAAAAATCTTGTTTTCCCGCCTTACTGAACTAGAATAGTCCAGTCTTCAGAGTTTGCTGATCTCTGGGCTTTGTCTTGGTTCCTGTGCTATTCCATATCCTTATTTGGATAAAGAGAAGCTTCTTTGTTCACCAGTGGGAGTTGGGAGCACTGAGCAGCCCATTTGTCCCTAGAGGAGTGGTTCCAGCCAGAAACTTGTAGTCTATTGGCCATTTTGGGTCAATTTCTAGCTCTTTTCAACCCCTTGCTATAAAGGCCGCTTTAGCTCGCTTTTGCGTGATTTAGCGCGGAGTTGCCCATAGAGCACTATCGGGCAGCGATGGTTAAACAAGGTTAAACTATTTCTGGCTCCAAAAGAAACTGTTCTGGTTTTTAAGCCCTATCTTTGATAGGGTTTCTGTCTTTACACAGTGCAGACTGGAGAAGTTGTTGACCGCAACTGAGCTCAAAATATAAGTATCTTGATTTTTTTTTATTATTTTTACAGATTACTGTTTTTAAAATTTAATATATATAAAGCACTTTGTCTATTCAGTATCTTCACAAATCCTTATCTGTTTAAAAACTTTCATTTGTCTCTCTAGTGCTTGCTGTCTGTAGGCTATTTTGTCTCTCTAGTGCTTGCTGTCTGTAGGCTATTGTGTAAACTGAAACATTTCCTCTGTGTAATTATCTTTTGGCTAGTGGGGGCTGGTTCTTTTGTGTTCTTGTAAAAAGAAAAAAAGTAGCTGTTCTGGTTTTTAAGCCCTAACTTTGATAGGGTTTTTGCTTTACACAGTGAAGACTGGAGAAGTTGTTGACCGCAACTGAGCTCAAAATATAAGTATCTTGATTTTTTTTATTATTTTTACAGATTACTGTTTTTAAAATTTAATATATATAAAGCACTTTGTCTATTCAGTATCTTCACAAATCCTTATCTGTTTAAAAACTTTAATTTGTCTCTCTAGTGCTTGCTGTCTGTAGGCTATTTTGTCTCTCTAGTGCTTGCTGTCTGTAGGCTATTTTGTCCCACCCTCCCTCCCTGTTGGTGTCTTGCTCTTATACTTGGTGGCTTTGCTGTTGCCCGCCACTACTGTGACACACCTCCCAGTCTAGTGTCATTAGCTCATTCTGCCTAATACAGAGAACATTTGATAAGGCCTTCTGTTCCTCCTTTTTCCCTTTCAAAAAGTAAAACCAAACTTTTTTTTTTTTCTCTTTCGCCTGAACCTTTTTGTGTTCTGACCGTCCTTCTCAAACATTTTGGAAATATACAGTATATTTCAGAGCATTTGTTATAACTGTATTTGCTATAACTGATTTAAGTATTTTTTCTGGCTTTTTGATTATTTACTGCTTAGCGACTGCATTTTCGCCTGTTTATATAGCTCTGCATTCTATTTAAACTGTTTTTGTGTTGATTAACTGTTTTGCACTTTTAAAAAGTTCTTTGTTGCTTAATTTTACCTGTAGGCTGACACACTCAAGTGTGCTAGCTGTTTAAAAGCATTTATAGCATTTACTGTCTGTTTTGCCTCTGTTTTCTGCAAAAAAGAAAAAAAAAATCTTGTTTTCCGCCTTACTGAACTAGAATAGTCCAGTCTTCAGAGTTTGCTGATCTCTGGGCTTTGTCTTGGTTCCTGTGCTATTCCATATCCTTATTTGGATAAAAGGAAGCTTCTTTGTTCACCAGTGGGAGTGGGGAGCACTGAGCAGTCTATTTGTCCCTAGAGGAGTGGTACCAGCCAGAAACTTGTAGTCTATTGGCCATTTTGGGCAATTCCTAGCTCTTTTCAACCCCCTGCTATAAAGCCCACTTTAACGTGCTTTTTCACTTGTATTCAACTCAGCACTGCTCCTCCTGGTGTCCTGCAGAGTTCTACAAGCAGCAGAGAGCAAAAGTGTGACTTTTTCCTGATTTAAGTATTTTTTTCTGGCTTTTTGATTATTTACTGCTTAGCGACTGCATTTTCGCCTGTTTATACAGCTCTGCATTCTATTTAAACTGTTTTTGTGTTGATTAACTGTTTTGCACTTTTAAAAAGTTATTTGTTGCTTAATTTTACCTGTAGGCTAACACACTCAAGTGCGCTAGCCGTTTAAAAGCATTTATAGCATTTACTGTCTGTTTTTCCTCTGTTTTCTGCAAAAAAAAAAAAATATCTTGTTTTCCCGCCTTACTGAACTAGAATAGTCCAGTCTTCAGAGTTTGCTGATCTCTGGGCTTTGTCTTGGTTCCTGTGCTATTCCATATCCTTATTTGGATAAAGGGAAGCTTCTTTGTTCACCAGTGGGAGTGGAGAGCACTGAGCAGCCTATTTGTCCCTAGAGGAGTGGTTCCAGCCAGAAACTTGCAGTCTATTGGCCATTTTGGGTCAATTCCTAGCTCTTTTCAACCCCTTGCTATAAAGGCCGCTTTAGCTCGCTTTTGCGTGATTTAGCGCGGAGTTGCCCATAGAGCACCATCGGGCAGCGCCGGTTAAACAAGGTTAAACTATTTCTGGCTCCAAAAGAAGCTGTTCTGGTTTTTAAGCCCTAACTTTGATAGGGTTTCTGTCTTTACACAGTGCAGACTGGAGAAGTTGTTGACCACAACTGAGCTCAAAATATAAGTATCTTGATTTTTTTTATTATTTTTACAGATTACTGTTTTTAAAATTTAATATATATAAAGCACTTTGTCTATTCAGTATCTTCACAAATCCTTATCTGTTTAAAAACTTTCATTTGTCTCTCTAGTGCTTGCTGTCTGGAGGCTATTTTGTCTCTCTAGTGCTTGCTGTCTGTAGGCTATTGTGTAAACTGAAACATTTCCTCTGTGTAATTATCTTTTGGCTAGTGGGGGCTGGTTCTTTTGTGTTCTTGTAAAAAAAAGAAGCTGTTCTGGTTTTTAAGCCCTAACTTTGATAGGGTTTCTGTCTTTACACAGTGCAGACTGGAGAAGTTGTTGAATGCAACTGAACTCAAAATATAAGTATCTTGATTTTTTTTATTATTTTTACAGATTACTGTTTTTAAAATTTAATATATATAAAGCACTTTGTCTATTCAGTATCTTCACAAATCCTTATCTGTTTAAAAACTTTCATTTGTCTCTCTAGTGCTTGCTGTCTGTAGGCTATTTTGTCTCTCTAGTGCTTGCTGTCTCTAGGCTATTGTGTAAACTGAAACATTTCCTCTGTGTAATTATCTTTTGGCTAGTGGGGGCTGGTTCTTTTGTGTTCTTGTAAAAAAAAAAAAGCTGTTCTGGTTTTTAAGCCCTAACTTTGATAGGGTTTCTGTCTTTACACAGTGCAGACTGGAGAAGTTGTTGACCGCAACTGAGCTCAAAATATAAGTATCTTGATTTTTATTATTTTTACAGATTACTGTTTTTAAAATTTAATATATATAAAGCACTTTGTCTATTCAGTATCTTCACAAATCCTTATCTGTTTAAAAACTTTCATTTGTCTCTCTAGTGCTTGCTGTCTGTAGGCTATTTTGTCTCTCTAGTGCTTGCTGTCTGTAGGCTATTGTGTAAACTGAAACATTTCCTCTGTGTAATTATCTTTTGGCTAGTAGGGTCTGGTTCTTTTGTGTTCTTGTAAAAAAAAAAGAAGCTGTTCTGGTTTTTAAGCCCTAACTTTGATAGGGTTTCTGTCTTTACACAGTGCAGACTGGAGAAGTTGTTGACCGCAACTGAGCTCAAAATATAAGTATCTTGATTTTTTTTTTATTATTTTTACAGATTACTGTTTTAAAATTTAATATATATAAAGCACTTTGTCTATTCAGTATCTTCACAAATCCTTATCTGTTTAAAAACTTTCATTTGTCTCTCTAGTGCTTGCTGTCTGTAGGCTATTTTGTCTCTCTAGTGCTTGCTGTCTGTAGGCTATTGTGTAAACTGAAACATTTCCTCTGTGTAATTATCTTTTGGCTAGTGGGGGCTGGTTCTTTTGTGTTCTTGTAAAAAAAAGAAGCTGTTCTGGTTTTTAAGCCCTAACTTTGATAGGGTTTCTGTCTTTACACAGTGCAGACTGGAGAAGTTGTTGACCGCAACTGAGCTCAAAATATAAGTATCTTGATTTTTATTATTTTTACAGATTACTATTTTAAAATTTAATATATATAAAGCACTTTGTCTATTCAGTATCTTCACAAATCCTTATCTGTTTAAAAACTTTCATTTGTCTCTCTAGTGCTTGCTGTCTGTAGGCTATTTTGTCTCTCTAGTGCTTGCTGTCTGTAGGCTATTGTGTAAACTGAAACATTTCCTCTGTGTAATTATCTTTTGGCTAGTGGAGGCTGGTTCTTTTGTGTTCTTGTAAAAAAAAAGAAGCTGTTCTGGTTTTTAAGCCCTAACTTTGATAGGGTTTCTGTCTTTACACAGTGCAGACTGGAGAAGTTGTTGACCGCAACTGAGCTCAAAATATAAGTATCTTGATTTTTTTTATTATTTTTACAGATTACTGTTTTTAAAATTTAATATATATAAAGCACTTTGTCTATTCAGTATCTTCACAAATCCTTATCTGTTTAAAACTTTCATTTGTCTCTCTAGTGCTTGCTGTCTGTAGGCTATTTTGTCTCTCTAGTGCTTGCTGTCTGTAGGCTATTGTGTAAACTGAAACATTTCCTCTGTGTAATTATCTTTTGGCTAGTGGGGGCTGGTTCTTTTGTGTTCTTGTAAATAAAAAAAAGAAGCTGTTCTGGTTTTTAAGCCCTAACTTTGATAGGGTTTCTGTCTTTACACAGTGCAGACTGGAGAAGTTGTTGACCGCAACTGAGCTCAAAATATAAGTATCTTGATTTTTTTATTATTTTTACAGATTACTGTTTTTAAAATTTAATATATATAAAGCACTTTGTCTATTCAGTATCTTCACAAATCCTTATCTGTTTAAAAACTTTCATTTGTCTCTCTAGTGCTTGCTGTCTGTAGGCTATTGTGTAAACTGAAACATTTCCTCTGTGTAATTATCTTTTGGCTAGTGGGGGCTGGTTCTTTTGTGTTCTTGTAAAAAAAAAAAGAAGCTGTTCTGGTTTTTAAGCCCTAACTTTGATAGGGTTTCTGTCTTTACACAGTGCAGACTGGAGAAGTTGTTGACCGCAACTGAGCTCAAAATATAAGTATCTTGATTTTTATTATTTTTACAGATTACTGTTTTTAAAATTTAATATATATAAAGCACTTTGTCTATTCAGTATCTTCACAAATCCTTATCTGTTTAAAAACTTTCATTTGTCTCTCTAGTGCTTGCTGTCTCTAGGCTATTTTGTCTCTCTAGTGCTTGCTGTCTCTAGGCTATTGTGTAAACTGAAACATTTCCTCTGTGTAATTATCTTTTGGCTAGTGGGGGCTGGTTCTTTTGT
Organism: Protopterus annectens; assembly: GCF_019279795.1. Taxonomy (NCBI): domain Eukaryota; kingdom Metazoa; phylum Chordata; order Ceratodontiformes; family Protopteridae; genus Protopterus; species Protopterus annectens. Next base: position 807,941,868 of record NC_056733.1, on the reverse strand, counting down.
GTTCTTGTAAAAAAAAAAGAAGCTGTTCTGGTTTTAAGCCCTAACTTTGATAGGGTTTCTGTCTTTACACAGTGCAGACTGGAGAAGTTGTTGACCGCAACTGAGCTCAAAATATAAGTATCTTGATTTTTTATTATTTTTACAGATTACTGTTTTTAAAATTTAATATATATAAAGCACTTTGTCTATTCAGTATCTTCACAAATCCTTATCTGTTTAAAAACTTTCATTTGTCTCTCTAGTGCTTGCTGTCTGTAGGCTATTTTGTCTCTCTAGTGCTTGCTGTCTTTAGGCTATTGTGTAAACTGAAACATTTCCTCTGTGTAATTATCTTTTGGCTAGTGGGGGCTGGTTCTTTTGTGTTCTTGTAAAAAAAAAAAAGAAGCTGTTCTGGTTTTTAAGCCCTAACTTTGATAGGGTTTCTGTCTTTACACAGTGCAGACTGGAGAAGTTGTTGACCACAACTGAGCTCAAAATATAAGTATCTTGATTTTTTTATTATTTTTACAGATTACTGCTTTAAAATGTAATATATATAAAGCACTTTGTCTATTCAGTATCTTCACAAATCCTTATCTGTTTAAAAACTTTCATTTGTCTATCTAGTGCTTGCTGTCTCAAGGCTATTTTGTCTCTCTAGTGCTTGCTGTCTGTAGGCTATTGTGTAAACTGAAACATTTCCTCTGTGTAATTATCTTTTGGCTAGTGGGGGCTGGTTCTTTTGTGTTCTTGTAAAAAAAAAGAAGCTGTTCTGTTTTTAAGCCCTAACTTTGATAGGGTTTCTGTCTTTACACAGTGCAGACAGGAGAAGTTGTTGACCGCAACTGAGCTAAAAATATAAGTATCTTGTTTTTTTTTTTTTATTATTTTTACAGATTACTGTTTTTAAAATTTAATATTTATAAAGCACTTTGTCTATTCAGTATCTTCACAAATCCTTATCTGTTTCAAAACTTTCATTTGTCTCTCTAGTGCTTGCTGTTTGTAGGCTATTGTGTAAACTGAAACATTTCCTCTGTGTAATTATCTTTTGGCTAGTGGGGGCTGGTTCTTTTGTGTTCTTGTAAAAAAAAAGAAGCTGTTCTGGTTTTTAAGCCCTAACTTTGATAGGGTTTCTGTCTTTACACAGTACAGACTGGAGAAGTTGTTGACCGCAACAGAGCTCAAAATATAAGTATCTTGATTTTTTTTATTATTTTTACAGATTACTGTTTTTAAAATTTAATATATATAAAGCACTTTGTCTATTTAGTATCTTCACAAATCCTTATCTGTTTAAAAATTTTAATTTCTCTCTCTAGTGCTTGCTGTCTGTAGGCTATTGTGTAAACTGAAACATTTCCTCTGTGTAATTATCTTTTGGCTAGTGGGGGCTGGTTCTTTTGTGTTCTTGTAAAAAAAAAAAAGAAGCTGTTCTGGTTTTTAAGCCCTAACTTTGATAGGGTTTCTGTATTTACACAGTGCAGACTGGAGAAGTTGTTGACCGCAACTGAGCTCAAAATATAAGTATCTTGATTTTTTTAATTATTTTTACAGATTACTGTTTTTAAAATTTAATATATATAAAGCATGTTGTCTATTCAGTATCTTCACAAATCCTTATCTGCTTAAAAACTTTCATTTGTCTCTCTAGTGCTTGCTGTCTGTAGGCTATTTTGTCTCTCTAGTGCTTGCTGTCTGTAGGCTATTGTGTAAATTGAAACATTGCCTCTGTGTAATTATCTTTTGGCTAGTGGGGGCTGGTTCTTTTGTGTTCTTGTAAAAAAAAAGAAGCTGTTCTGGTTTTTAAGCCCTAACTTTGATAGGGTTTCTGTCTTTACACAGTGCAGACTGGAGAAGTTGTTGACCGCAACTGAGCTCAAAATATAAGTATCTTGATTTTTTTTATTATTTTTACAGATTACTGTTTTTAAAATTTAATATATATAAAGCACTTTGTCTATTCAGTATCCTCACAAATCCTTATCTGTTTAAAAACTTTCATTTGTCTCTCTAGTGCTTGCTGTCTGTAGGCTATTTTGTCTCTCTAGTGCTTGCTGTCTGTAGGCTATTTTGTCCCACACTCCCTCCCTGTTGGTGTCTTGCTCTTATACTTGGTGGCTTTGCAGTTGCCCGCCCCTACTGTGACACACCTCCCAGTCTAGTGTCATTAGCTCATTCTGCCTAATACAGAGAGAACATTTGATAAGGCATTCTGTTCCTCCTTTTTCCATTTCAAAAAGTAAAACAAAACTTTTTTCTCTTTCGCCTGAACCTTCTTGTGTTCTGACTGTCCTTCACAAACATTTTGGAAATATACAGTAAATCTCAGAGCATTGGTTATAACTGTATTTGCTATAACTGATTTAAGTATTTTTTCTGGCTTTTTGATTATTTACTGCTTAGCGACTGCATTTCCGCCTGTTTATATAGCTCTGCATTCTATTTAAACTGTTTTTGTGTTGATTAACTGTTTTGCACTTTTAAAAAGTTATTTGTTGCTTAATTTTACCTGTAGGCTAACACACTCAAGTGCTCTAGCCGTTTAAAAGCATTTATAGCATTTACTGTCTGTTTTGCCTCTGTTTTCTGCAAAAAAGAAAAAAAAAAACAAAAAAAAAAAAATCTTGTTTTCCCGCTTTACTGAAGTAGAATAGTCCAGTCTTCAGAGTTTGCTGATCTCTGGGCTTTGTCTTAGTTCCTGTGCTATTCCATATCCTTATTTGGGTAAAAGGAAGCTTCTTTGTTCACCAGTGGGACTGGGGAGCACTGAGCAGCCTATTTGTCCCTAGAGGAGTGGTACCAGTCAGAAACTTGTAGTCTTTTGGCCATTTTGGGCAATTCCTAGCTCTTTTCAACCCCCTGCTATAAAGCCCACTTTAGTTTGCTTTTTCGCTTGTATTCAACTCAGCACAGCTCCTCGTGGTGTCCTGCAGAGTTCTACAAGCAGCAGAGAGCAAAAGAGTGACTTTTTCCTGATTTAAGTATTTTTTTCTGGCTTATTGATTATTTACTACTTAGCGACTGCATTTTCACCTTTTTATACAGCTCTGCATTCTATTTAAACTGTTTTTGTGTTGATTAACTGTTTTGCACATTTAAAAAGTTATTTGTTGCATAATTTTACCTGTAAGCTAACACACTCAAGTGCTCTAGCCGTTTAAAAGCATTTATAGCATTTACTGTCTGTTTTTCCTCTGTTTTCTGCAAAAAAAAAAAATCTTGTTTTCCCACCTTACTGAACTAGAATAGTCCAGTCTTCAGAGTTTGCTGATCTCTGGGCTTTGTCTTGGTTCCTGTGCTATTCCATATCCTTATTTGGATAAAGGGAAGCTTCTTTGTTCACCAGTGGGAGTGGAGAGCACTGAGCAGCCTATTTGTCCCTAGAGGAGTGGTTCCAGACAGAAACTTGTAGTCTATTGGCCATTTTGGGTCAATTCCTAGCTTTTTTCAATCCCTTGCTGTAAAGGCTGCTTTAGCACGCTTTTGCGTGATTTAGAGCGGGATTGCCCATAGAGCACCATCGGGCAGCGCAGGTTAAACAAGGTTAAACTATTTATGGCTCCAAAAAAAGCTGTTCTGGTTTTTAAGCCCTAACTTTGATAGGGTTTCTGTCTTTACACAGTGCAGACTGGAGAAGTTGTTGACCGCAACTGAGCTCAAAATTAAAGTATCTTGATTTTTTTTATTATTTTTACAGATTACTGCTTTTAAAATTTAATATATATAAAGCACTTTGTCTATTCAGTATCTTCACAAATCCTTATCTGTTTAAAAACTTTCATTTGTCTCTCTAGTGCTTGCTGTCTGTAGGCTATTTTGTCTCTCTAGTGCTTGCTGTCTGTAGGCTATTGTGTAAACTGAAACATTTCTTCTGTGTAGTTATCTTTTGGCTAGTGGGGGCTGGTTCTTTTGTGTTCTTGTAAAAAAAAAAAGAAGCTGTTCTGGTTTTTAAGCTCTAACTTTGATAGGCTTTCTGTCTTTACACAGTGCAGACTGGAGAAGTTGTTGACCGCAACTGAGCTCAAAATATAAGTATCTTGATTTTTTTTATTATTTTTACAGATTACTGTTTTTAAAATGTAATATATATAAAGCACTTTGTCTATTCAGTATCTTCACAAATCCTTATCTGTTTAAAAACTTTCATTTGTCTCTCTAGTGCTTGCTGTCTGTAGGCTATTTTGTCTCTCTAGTGCTTGCTGTCTGTAGGCTATTGTGTAAACTGAAACATTTCCTCTGTGTAATTATCTTTTGGCTAGTGGGGGCTGGTTCTTTTGTGTTCTTGTAAAAAAAAAAGAAGCTGTTCTGGTTTTTAAGCCCTAACTTTGATAGGGTTTCTGTCTTTACACAGTGCAGACTGGAGAAGTTGTTGACCGCAACTGAGCTCAAAATATAAGTATCTTGATTTTTATTATTTTTACAGATTACTGTTTTTAAAATTTAATATATATAAAGCACTTTGTCTATTCAGTATCTTCACAAATCCTTATCTGTTTAAAAACTTTCATTTGTCTCTCTAGTGCTTGCTGTCTGTAGGCTATTGTGTAAACTGAAACATTTCCTCTGTGTAATTATCTTTTGGCAAGTGGAGGCTGGTTCTTTTGTGTTCTTGTAGAAAAAAAGAAGCTGTTCTGGTTTTAAGCCCAAACTTTGATAGGGTTTCTGTCTTTACACAGTGCAGACTGGAGAATTTGTTGGCCGCAAGTGAGCTCAAAATATAAGTATCTTGATTTTTTTTATTATTTTTACAGATTACTGTTTTTAAAATTTAATATATATAAAGCACTTTGTCTATTCAGTATCTTCCCAAATCCTTATCTGTTTAAAAACTTTCATTTGTCTTTCTAGTGCTTGCTGTCTGGAGGCTATTTTGTCTCTCTAGTGTGTGCTGTCTGTAGGCTATTGTGTAAACTGAAACATTTCCTCAGTGTAATTATCTTTTGGCTAGTGGTGGCTGGTTGTTTTGTGTTCTTGTAAAAAAAAAAAGAAGCTGTTCTGGTTTTTAAGCCCTAACTTTGATAGGGTTTCTGTCTTTACACAGTGCAGACTGGAGAAGTTGTTGACTGCAACTGATCTCAAAATATAAGTATCTTGATTTTTTTTTTTATTATTTTTACAGATTACTGTTTTTAAAATTTAATATATATAAAGCAATTTGCCTATTCAGTATCTTCACAAATCTTTATCTGTTTAAAAACTTTCATTTGTCTCGCTAGTGCTTACTGTCTGTAGGCTATTTTGTCTCTCTAGTGCTTGCTGTCTGTAGGCTATTTTGTCCCACACTCTCTCCCTGTTGGTGTCTTGCTCACTTGGTGGCTTTGCAGTTGCCCGCCCCTACTGTGACACACCTCCCAGTCTAGTGTCATTAGCTCATTCTGCCTAATACAGAGAGAACATTTGATAAAGCATTCTGTTCCTCTTTTTCCCTTTCAAAAAGTAAAACAAAACTTTTTTTTTCTTTCGCCTGAACCTTCTTGTGTTCTGACTGTCCTTCACAAACATTTTGGAAATATACAGTATATTTCAGAGCATTTGTTATAACTGTATTTGCTATAACTGATTTAAGTATTTTTTCTGGCTTTTTGATTATTTACTGCTTAGCGACTGCATTTTCGCCTGTTTATATAGCTCTGCATTCTATTTAAACTGTTTTTGTGTTGATTAACTGTTTTGCACTTTTAAAAAGTTATTTGTTGCTTAGTTTTACCTGTAGGCTAACACACTGAAGTGCTCTTGCCGTTTAAAGGCATTTATAGCATTTACTGTCTGTTTTGCCTCTGTTTTCTGCAAAAAAGACAAAAAAAATCTTGTTTTCCTGCCTTACTGAACTAGAATAGTCCAGTCTTCAGAGTTTGCTGATCTCTGGGCTTTGACTTGGTTCCTGTGCTATTCCATATCCTTATTTGGATAAAAGGAAGCTTCTTTGTTCACCAGTGGGAGTGGGGAGCACTGAGAAGCCTATTTGTCCCTAGAGGAGTGGTACCAGTCAGAAACTTGTAGTCTATTGGCCATTTTGGGCAATTCCTAGCTTTCAACCCCCTGCTATAAAGCCCACTTTAGTGTGCTTTTTCACTTGTATTCAACTCAGCACAGCTCCTCGTGGTGTCCTGCAGAGTTCTACAAGCAGCAGAGAGCAAAAGAGTGACTTTTTCCTGATTTAAGTATTTTTTTCTGGCTTTTTGATTATTTACTACTTAGCGACTGCATTTTCACCTGTTTATACAGCTCTGCATTCTATTTAAACTGTTTTTGTGTTGATTAACTGTTTTGCACATTTAAAACATTATTTGTTGCTTAATTTTACCTGTAAGCTAACACACTCAAGTGCTCTAGCAGTTTAAAAGCATTTATAGCATTTATTGTCTGTTTTTCCTCTGTTTTCTGCAAAAAAAAAAAAAAAAAAAAAAATCTTGTTTTCCCACCTTACTGAACTAGAATAGTCCAGTCTTTAGAGTTTGCTGATCTCTGGGCTTTGTCTTGGTTCCTGTGCTATTCCATATCCTTATTTGGATAAAGGGAAGCTTCTTTGTTCACCAGTGGGAGTGGAGAGCACTGAGCAGCCTATTTGTCCCTAGAGGAGTGGTTCCAGACAGAAACTTGTAGTCTATTGGCCATTTTGGGTCAATTCCTAGCTCTTTTCAATCCCTTGCTATAAAGGCCGCTTTAGCACGCTTTTGCGTGATTTAGAGTGGAGTTGCCTATAGAGCACCATCGGGCAGCGCTGGTTAAACAAGGTTAAACTATTTCTGGCTCCAAAAAAAGCTCTTCTGGTTTTTAAGCCCTAACTTTGATAGGGTTTCTGTCTTTACACAGTGCAGACTGGAGAAGTTGTTGACCGCAACTGAGCTCAAAATTAAAGTATCTTGATTTTTTTTATTATTTTTACAGATTACTGTTTTTAAAATTTAATATATATAAAGCACTTTGTCTATTCAGTATCTTCACAAATCCTTATCTGTTTAAAAACTTTCATTTGTCTCTCTAGTGCTTGCTGTCTGTAGGCTATTTTGTCTCTCTAGTGCTTGCTGTCTCTAGGCTATTGTGTAAACTGAAACATTTCCTCTGTGTAATTATCTTTTGGCTAGTGGGGGCTGGTTCTTTTGTGTTCTTGTAAAAAAAAAAAAGAAGCTGTTCTGGTTTTTAAGCCCTAACTTTGATAGGGTTTCTGTCTTTACACAGTGCAGACTGGAGAAGTTGTTGACCGCAACTGAGCTCAACATATAAGTATCTTGATTTTTTTAATTATTTTTACTGATTACTGTTTTTAAAATTTAATATATATAAAGCACTTTGTCTATTCAGTATCTTCACAAATCCTTATCTGTTTAAAAACTTTCATTTGTCTCTCTAGTGCTTGCTGTCTATAGGCTATTTTGTCTCTCTAGTGCTTGCTGTCTGTAGGCTATTGTGTAAACTGAAACATTTCCTCTGTGTAATTATCTTTTGGCTAGTGGGGGCTGGTTCTTTTGTGTTCTTGTAAAAAAAAAAGAAGCTGTTCTGGTTTTTAAGCCCTAACTTTGATAGGGTTTCTGTCTTTACACATTGCAGACTGGAGAAGTTGTTGACCGCAACTGAGCTCAAAATATAAGTATCTTGATTTTTAATTTATTATTTTTACAGATTACTGTTTTTAAAATTTAATATATATAAATCACTTTGTCTATTCAGTATCTTCACAAATCCTTATCTGTTTAAAAACTTTCATTTGTCTCTCTAGTGCTTGCTGTCTGTAGGCTATTTTGTCTCTCTAGTGCTTGCTGTCTGTAGGCTATTGTGTAAACTGAAACATTTCCTCTGTGTAATTATCTTTTGGCTAGTGGGGGCTGGTTCTTTTGTGTTCTTGTAGAAAAAAAATAAGCTGTTCTGGTTTTAAGCCCTAACTTTGATAGGGTTTCTGTCTTTACACAGTGCAGACTGGAGAAGTTGTTGACTGCAACTGAGCTCAAAATATAAGTATCTTGATTTTTTTTATTATTTTTACAGATTACTGTTTTTAAAATTTAATATATATAAAGCACTTTGTCTATTCAGTATCTTCACAAATCCTTATCTGTTTAAAAACTTTAATTTGTCTCTCTAGTGCTTGCTGTCTGGAGGCTATTTTGTCTCTCTAGTGCTTGCTGTCTGTAGGCTATTGTGTAAACTGAAACATTTCCTCTGTGTAATTATCTTTTGGCTAGTGGGGGCTGGTTCTTTTGTGTTCTTGTAAAATAAAAGAAGCTGTTGTGGTTTTTAAGCCCTATCTTTGATAGGGTTTCTGTCTTTACACAGTGCAGACTGGAGAAGTTGTTGACCGCAACTGAGCTCAAAATATAAGTATCTTGATTTTTTTTTATTATTTTTACAGATTACTGTTTTTAAAATTTAATATATATAAAGCACTTTGTCTATTCAGTATCTTCACAAATCCTTATCTGTTTAAAAACTTTCATTTGTCTCTCTAGTGCTTGCTGTATGTAGGCTATTGTGTAAACTGAAACATTTCCTCTGTGTAATTATCTTTTGGCTAGTGGGGGCTGGTTCTTTTGTGTTCTTGTAAAAAAAAAAAAAGAAGCTGTTCTGGTTTTTAAGCCCTAACTTTGATAGGGTTTCTGTCTTTACACAGTGCAGACTGGAGAATTTGTTGACCGCAACTGAGCTGAAAATATAAGTATCTTGATTTTTTTTTATTATTTTTACAGATTACTGTTTTTAAAATTTAATATATATAAAGCACGTTGTCTATTCAGTATCTTCACAAATCCTTATCTGTTTAAAAACTTTCATTTGTCTCTCTAGTGCTTGCTGTCTGTAGGCTATTTTGTCTCTCTAGTGCTTGCTGTCTGTAGGCTATTTTGTCCCACCCTCCCTCCCTGTTGGTGTCTTGCTCTTATACTTGGTGGCTTTGCAGTTGCCCGCCCCTACTGTGACACACCTCCCAGTCTAGTGTCATTAGCTCATTCTGCCTAATACAGAGAGAACATTTGATAAGGCCTTCTGTTCCTCCTTTTTCCCTTTCAAAAAGTAAAACAATACTTTTTTTTTTTTTTTCTCTTTCGCCTGAAACTTCTTGTGTTCTGACTGTCCTTCTCAAACATTTTGGAAATATACAGTATATTTCAGAGCATTTGTTATAACTGTATTTGCTATAACTGATTTAAGTATTTTTTCTGGCTTTTTGATTATTTACTGCTTAGCGACTGCATTTTTGCCTGTTTATATAGCTCTGCATTCTATTTAAACTGTTTTTGTGTTGATTAACTGTTTTGCACTTTTAAAAAGTTATTTGTTACTTAATTTTACCTGTAGGCTAACACACTCAAGTGTGCTAGCTGTTTAAAAGCATTTATAGCATTTACTGTCTGTTTTGCCTCTGTTTTCTGCAAAAAAGAAAAAAAAAAAAAAAAAAATCTTGTTTTCCCGCCTTACTGAACTAGAATAGTCCAGTCTTCAGAGTTTGCTGATCTCTGGGCTTTGTCTTGGTTCCTGTGCTATTCAATATCCTTATTTGGATAAAAGGAAGCTTCTTTGTTCACCAGTGGGAGTGGGGAGCACTGAGCAGCCTATTTGTCCCTAGAGGAGTGGTACCAGCCAGAAACTTGTAGTCTATTGGCCATTTTGGGCAATTCCTAGCTCTTTTCAACCCCCTGCTATAAAGCCCACTTTAGCGTGCTTTTTCACTTGGATTCAACTCAGCACAGCTCCTCGTGGTGTCCTGCAGAGTTCTACAAGCAGCAGAGAGCAAAAGAGTGACTTTTTCCTGATTTAAGTATTTTATTCTGGCTTTTTGATTATTTACTGCTTAGCGACTGCATTTTCGCCTGTTTATACAGCTCGGCATTCTATTTAAACTGTTTTTGTGCTGATTAACTGTTTTGCATTTTTAAAAAGTTATTTCTTGCTTAATTTTACCTGTAGGCTAATACACTCAAGTGTGCTAGCCGTTTAAAAGCATTTATAGCATTTACTGTCTGTTTTTCCTCTGTTTTCTGCAAAAAAAAAAAAAAAAATCTTGTTTTCCCGCCTTACTGAACTAGAATAGTCCAGTTTTCAGAGTTTGCTGATCTCTGGGCTTTGTCTTGGTTCCTGTGCTATTCCATATCCTTATTTGGATAAAGAGAAGCTTCTATGTTCACCAGGGGGAGTGGGGAGCACTGAGCAGCCTATTTGTCCCTAGAGGAGTGGTTCCAGCCAGAAACTTGTAGTCTATTGGCCATTTTGGGTCAATTCCTAGCTCTTTTCAACCCCTTGCTATAAAGGCCGCTTTAGCTCGCTTTTGCGTGATTTAGCGAGGAGTTGCCCATAGAGCACCATCGGGCAGCGCTGGTTAAACAAGGTTAAACTATTTCTGGCTCCAAAAGAAGCTGTTCTGGTTTTTAAGCCCTAACTTTGATAGGGTTTCTGTCTTTACACAGTGCAGACTGGAGAAGTTGTTGACCGCAACTGAGCTCAAAATATAAGTATCTTGATTTTTTTTATTATTTTTACAGATTACTGTTTTTAAAATTTAATATATATAAATCAATTTGTCTATTCAGTATCTTCACAAATCCTTATCTGTTTAAAAACTTTCATTTGTCTCTCTAGTGCTTGCTGTCTGTAGGCTATTTTGTCTCTCTAGTGCTTGCTGTCTGTAAGCTATTGTGTCAACTGAAACATTTCCTCTGTGTAATTATCTTTTGGCTAGTGGGGGCTGGTTCTTTTGTGTTCTTGTAAAAAAAAAGAAGCTGTTCTGGTTTTTAAGCCCTAACTTTGATAGGGTTTCTGTCTTTACACAGTGCAGACTGGAGAAGTTGTTGACCGCAACTGAGCTCAAAATATAAGTATCTTGATTTTTATTATTTTTACAGATTACTGTTTTTAAAATTTAATATATATAAAGCACTTTGTCTATTCAGTATCTTCACAAATCCTTATCTGTTTAAAAACTTTCATTTGTCTCTCTAGTGCTTGCTGTCTGTAGGCTATTTTGTCTCTCTAGTGCTTGCTGTCTGTAGGCTATTTTGTCCCACCCTCCCTCCTTGTTGGTGTCTTGCTCTTATACTTGGTGGCTTTGCAGTTGCCCGCCCCTACTGTGACACACCTCCCAGCCTATTGTCATTAGCTCATTCTGCCTAATACAGAGAACATTTGATAAGGCCTTCTGTTCCTTCTTTTTCCCTTTCAAAAAGTAAAATAAAACTTTTTTTTTTTTTTTCTCTTTCGCCTGAACCTTCTTGTGTTCTGACTGTCCTTCTCAAACATTTTGGAAATATACAGTATATTTCAGAGCATTTGTTATAACTGTATTTGCTATAACTGATTTAAGTATTTTTCTGGCTTTTTGATTATTTACTGCTTAGCGACTGCATTTTCGCCTGTTTATACAGCTCTGCATTCTATTTAAACTGTTTTTGTGTTGATTAACTGTTTTGCACTTTTAAAAAGCTATTTGTTGCTTAATTTTACCTGTAGTCTAACACACTCAAGTGCGCTAGCCGTTTAAAAGCAATTATAGCATTTACTGTCTGTTTTGCCTCTGTTTTCTGCAAAAAAGAAAAAAAGAAAAAAAAAAAACAAACAAAAAAAAAATCTTGTTTCCCTGCCTTACTGAACTAGAATATTCCAGTCTTCAGAGTTTGCTGATCTCTGGGCTTTGTCTTGGTTCCTGTGCTTTTCCATATCCTTATTTGGATAAAAGGAAGTTTCTTTGTTCACCAGTGGGAGTGGGGAGCACTGAGCAGCCTATTTGTCCCTAGAGGAGTGGTACCAGCCAGAAACTTGTCGTCTATTGGCCATTTTGGGCAATTCCTAGCTCTTTTCAACCCCCAGCTATAAAGCCCACTTTAGCATGCTTTTTTCGCTTGTATTCAACTCAGCACAGCTCCTCGTGGTGTCCTGCAGAGTTCTACAAGCAGCAGAGAGCAAAATAGTGACTTTTTCCTGATTTAAGTATTTTTTTCTGGCTTTTTGATTATTTACTGCTTAGCGACTGCATTTTCTCCTGTTTATACAGCTCTGCATTCTATTTAAACTGTTTTTGTGTTGATTAACTGTTTTGCACTTTTAAAAAGTTATTTGTTGCTTAATTTTACCTGTAGGCTAACACACTAAAGTGCGCTAGCCGTTTAAAAGCATTTATAGCATTTACTGTCTGTTTTGCCTCTGTTTTCTGCAAAAAAAAAAAAAAATATCTTGTTTTCCCGCCTTACTGAACTAGAATAGTCCAGTCTTCAGAGTTTGCTGATCTCTGGGCTTTGTCTTGGTTCCTGTGCTATTCCATATCCTTATTTGGATAAAGGGAAGCTTCTTTGTTCACCAGTGGGAGTGGGGAGCACTGAGCAGCCTATTTGTCCCTAGAGGAGTGGTTCCAGCCAGAAACTTGTAGTTTATTGGCCATTTTCGGTCAATTCCTATCTCTTTTCAACCCCTTGCTATAAAGCCCGCTTTAGCGCGCTTTTGCGTGATTTAGCGCGGAGTTGCCCATAGAGCACCAAAGCAAGGTTAAACTATTTCTGGCTCCGTAAAGTCTGCTCTTCAATTTTTCCCTTAGAACTTCTCTACTTGCAATCTAAACAGTCTATTCTCTATCTCAAAAGCTCAGCACTTGCTCCTAAAGCATTTTTATATAGGTAAAGTACTTATATACTAAACAAAGTACTACATTAGCCTAGAATCCCCTTGCGTACCCATTTCCCTATAGGTCCGTTCTGACTCAGTTACACAGCAAACTTTTTCACTTTTTCTAGCATGTCAAAGGGTCAGTTGCTAGCGTCCTCTCCTGTTCAGCTGGTGAATCTGGGCATCTTGAGGCAATGTTACAATTGCCTCATGTACACAGGCAACCCACTCCTTCTCCCATAAAACACAAATACATGTGAGAGATGCAACTATATAGCCAAACTGAAGGCTGAGCTCTCTCAACTCAGGACTGGCAAGACCAGACAGGAGGAGAAAGAAACCACGCACACCACAAACCCAGTTTCACATAGAACTATCACAACTGCAAAACAAACACATAAACATACAAGGTCATACTCGGAGGCACTGATCAAAAATCTACCAAAACTACAGAGGCCTCCAAAGCAGACACCCAAGCAACTGCCGCCTCAAGACATAAGACATTTATTTATTTTATTTTATTTTATTTTACATTTGTTGACCGGGCTGGTCTAGCTGGATACATATCCATTTTCAGTAGAGGCCCGGGGAGAAAAGCTCCAACACAATATGCTAAGAAAATAAAAACAGACATAATATGCAAGAAAATAAAAACAGACAGAAAAAAAATTTTTTTATACTTTTAACATAGATATAAATGAGTACATCAAACACCACTTGTGAGTAATTCACGATTCCTACGCGGAGGAGGTAGGGTGGGGAGGGGATACTAGAGGAGGGGATACTAGTCTACTAGTCTACCAGGGAGTAATGAGTCTAGTGAAGTGGTTGTTGGCTAGGTTTAGTCTGGTTTAGGGCAAGGACATAACCAGTGTGATTTCAGGAATTGGCTGAGGTTAATTTTAAATAAGTTAAGTGAGGTTATACTTCTTAAATTGTTTGGAAGTGAATTCCAGGTTTTCCCTATGGAGTTGGCATAGATGGCATCACCGCCAGAGTTCTTGGATATGATGGTTTTTATTTGAACACTATGTGCTGAACGGAGGCAATTAAGGTTTGAGTAGGGTGGAAATACTTTGCCCAGAGCAGGGACTCTGTCAGGTTGGTTAATTATTTTAAATACTTCCGATAGTTGGGTGAATTTGAGAAGATTGGGCAGTTCAAGCCAGCCAAGTTTCTTTAGGTTAAGGCAATGATGGGTGCGGTAGGGAGTTCCAGTTATAAATCTTGCTATGTGATTATAGGCGACGGAGAGCATGTTGAGTTCGCGCTTATTGAGGAAAGATAGGATAGGGGAAGCGTACATGATGGTAGAGAGAAGATGAGTTTGAGCAATGGTTAGTTTGGCATGAGGGGTCAGAAAATTCCTAATACGATACATTGACCCGAGTTTTTTATTAACTGTCCTGATGGTATTGCTAATGTGAGTGTCAAATTTCAGCCTGTGGTCAATAGTTACTCCTAATAGTTTAGTGTTGGGAACAGGCTCTATGATGGTCCCATTGGTGGATTTTACATGGAATGAGAGATTGTTAGGAGATAGAGGTTCATTACCTAGGGGACATGCAACACATAGTTCTCAAAGTCAGTGTGCTAAACAGTCACAGCCCTTAAGGCCAAACACAATGCCAGACACACTTGTTATAGGTGACTCCATAGTCAGACACACTGACGTCCCACTCACCAGACTGAACAAGGAAAAGATCACAGTAAGCTGCCTGTCGGGCGCTAGAATCCGCCACATAACACAAGCACTCAGGTCACTCCACAGCAAGTACAAGTATGACTCAGTCATTGTCCAGGCTGGTGTGAACGACCTGAGACGTACTTCCCTGGACTACATGAAAAGAGACATAGAGGAGCTCTCAGATTATGTAGCCCAGGCCGGTATGACCCTGATCCTGAGCAGTATCCTACCTTCACCAAGAATGATGCCACAATACAGAGACAAAATGATCAGCTTTAATAATTGGCTTAATTACTGGTGTCATTCTAAGGGGATCCAATGTCTGTCTGCCTGGGATGACATGCTTGACAAGCCGCGCTGCTTCACAAGGGACGGCTTGCACCTGTCACCCCTGGGCTTCCGGATATTGGCAAAGGCTCTTGCCACCCCCATAGTGCCTTTTTTAGGCAAGGCTCAAATGATAAACCTACCGTCCTAGAAAACAAAAATGGAAAAAAACTAAGGGTAATACTGCTCAATGCCAGAAGTCTAAACCTCAAGATGCACGCCCTTGAAGCCCTCCTCAGTATGGAGAGCATCGATGTCTGTGCTGTGACTGAAACCTGGTTCAAGGCTCCTGAGAGTACCCCAGCACTATCAGGTTATACCTCATATCATGCGTTCCAGCCCCAAAATCCGGACTGAACCACAAAAGGAGGGGGAGTATCCATATTCATAAAGGATACCCACACCTCCAGGTTAGTGGCAATGCACGATGCATCGGAGACCATCCAGGTGCAATTAACCATAGGTAAAACTGCCCTACAGTTTGTAGCATGCTACAGATGACCCTCTCAAACTCAGGAAACCCACACAGCCTTCCTGAAGACACTGGAGAGTATGAATGTCTCTCCAAACACCATCATATTGGGTGACTTCAACTACCCAAACATAGACTGGGAACAAGCCCCAACACCCTAGCCCAAAGGTTCCTGGAGTTCATAAACTCAAATGCTATGGAACAACTAGTCACCATTCCCACAAGAGGAGAGAAAATATACTAGACCTGATAATCACAAACATGGGGACAAAATGCTCCACACCGGAAGTATATCCCTCATTGGTGAGATCAGACCATAAATTAATCTCACTGGAGATCCACATCCTGCCCCCAACCCCAGCAAAAAAGACCACTGTGAAGAACTTCTCAAAAGCAAACTTCACACTTCTTAAGACTAAAGTGGTATCCTTCAAGGCCCCTGAGCCAGTGGAAACCACAACCCACGCTGCTGAAACCCTTACAAATTCCTTCTACGAGCACCTCCAGGAATGTATGGATCAAGCAATCCCTAATAAAATCAAGACCCTTTCCACCAAAGGCAGGCACCCAGTCTGGTGGACCCCAGCCATAAACAAACTCTACAACAAGAGGAGAAAGCTACTACATGACAGAGAAAAATTCCTAAAAGGGAAGGCATCTCTGATCAATACTAGCAAAAAACTACGATCACTCATAAAATCATCCAAGGCCAACTTTGAGAGAAAAATCGCTAAAGACACTAAAGACAATCATAAGGCCTTCTTTAGCTATGTTAGAAACCTGGGTGGAAACTCCCAGATATGCTCAGAATTAGTCCAAAATGATACAAAAATCACTTAACCCACAGACATTGCCAACATACTGGCAGACAGGTTCAGTGCAAATTTCTCCCCTCCCTCCCCCCCAAAAGGAGAAATATCTATCCCACCAGAGTCTAGCCTCCCAAGCATCTCAGATGCCCAGGTGAGAGCTGCTCTCTCTAAAGCAAAAAATACAGCATCAATGGGACCGGACAGTGTCCCCAGCTGTGTGCTACACAAACTCAATGAGGAACTAAACCCACACATAAGGCTGCTGTTTAATCTTAGCCTTACTACAGGATACGTACCCAAAGAATGGCGTACGGCAACTGTGGTCCCACTGCACAAAGGCGGTGCTTCTACGGACCCTGGAAATTACCACCCCATAAGCTTGATGAGCCTTGTCTGCAAAGCTATGGAGAGGATCATAATGGAACTCATAAATAAAGACATTGGGGACCTACAGACACTGGATCCTTCCCAATTTGGCTTTGTCAAGGGCAGATCCTGCCTCTTGAACTTGGTCGACTTTTTCGAAACAGTCACTAAGGCCATTGATGAGGGTAAGGCAGTTCACACAGCCTACCTTGACCTAGCAAAAGCGTTCGACACAATACCCCACTCGGGCATCATAGAAAAGCTCACCAGCTTAGATGTAAACCCATATGTCACAAGATGGGTTGCAAACTGGCTCAAGGACAGAACCCACAGGGTTAGAGTTGCTGGTGCCATGTCAGACTCTAAGCCGGTCATGAGCAGTGTCCCACAGGGCTCAGTCCTGGGCCCCCTCTTGTTCGGCATTTATTTTTCTGAAGTGCAGGCAAACATAGGGGATTGTGGCTGACAAAATTTGCAGATGACTGCAAACTGGGCACCATAATTGACACTCCATCAGACACAGACATCCTCCAGACAGGTCTCATAGAAATGGATAACTGGTGCCAGAGCCATGGCCTTAAGCTAAATGCCAAAAAATGTATAGTCATACCCTTTGGGAAAAACAAGGTAACCCCTAATTACCACATAGGTGGTAATCCATTAAACACGGAAGAAGTTATCAGGGACCTGGGGACCCAAGTTGACAGTAACCTCTCTTTTGACACTCACATTGCCAAAGTGGTTAGGATGACCTTCTACATTGCCCACCTGATCATGAAGGGATTCACATCCAGATCAGGAGAGGTCATTGTACCCCTGTACTCTTCACTTATCAGACCAATGATTGAGTACAATGCCCCATTCGGAATGTACCTTACCCGACACCTGCAGCAGTTGGAAAGACCCCAAAAGTTCTTCACCAAAAGGATAAAGGGGCTCAAACATATGTCATACGCTGCCCGACTGGAGAAACTTCAGCTCTATTCAGTCGCATACCGTCTGCTCAGAGGTGATCTGTGCCTGACATACAAGGCCATATCCAACCCGGAATTAATGGACATGCTCCACCTCAAAAAATCCAAATCCACCAGAGCCACGAGAGCAAGAGACTTAAACCTCAACACAGATATAAATAGGACGTGCTGGAGGGACAGATTCATCACCCAGAGACTCCCTACACTATGGAACAGAATCCCAGTCCATGTGAGGCAGAGCCCCTCACTGACTCTGTTCAAGAGAAATCTTGACGAGTGGATGGGAGATCATAGGTTTACCCCGAGAATCATCTCTGTGTCACTGCTGGACAGAGGCACAGCAAACTAATGGGTATAGTATTCTCATCCTAAGAGGTGGTGAAAGCTGCACACACACTCTGGCTAGGCTTAAAATGCCCTAGGGTAGATGGCCTAGTATGAACCTATGAACCTATTGATGTGAAAGATCTTTATACAGTGATTCCTCACCAATTGGGTATTGATTGGACTAGGAATTTTATGTTGGCTAAAAACTCTTCTAATGTACAGATGCATTTTGTGGAGACTCTCTTAGAGTTGGTGTTATCCAACAATTTTTTAGTGTTTAAGAACCAATTTTTTCTTCAAAACACCGGGATAGCTATGGGGTCACCATGTTCATGTAGCTTTGCAAATAGTGTAATGGCGATTTGGGAACACCAGTTTCTGTTTAATAATGTAATGTATCAACAACATGTCACTTGGTATACCAGATACCAAGATGACATGTGTTTCATCTGGAAAGGACCTCTGAATCTAATACCTGACTTCATAGACAGCATTTCTAGTATGACAGACATTTTAGAGTTCATGTACTCTATAGGAATAGATTAAATGAATTTTTTTAGATGTAAAAATATGTAAGGATAAAGTTAACAAAAGGTTCAAATCTTTGATTTATAGAAAGCCAATCCACTCAAATAATTATCTTCATTTTTCAAGTTGCCACCCCCTCCACCAAAAAAGAAGTGTAGTAAAAGGGCAGCTTGTTAGGGCTGCCCAGATGATATCAGAGGAGGTTGATTTTACTAGCGAATGTGACAACATAGGAAAAATGTTTTTGAGTAGAGGGTATCCAGCCCATCTAATAAAACAGCTAAAGGATGAAGTGCAGGTTAAAAGATGTAATGGGCATTTTTTGCCCCCTGTTGAGTGGTGGTACAATGGATAGGCCATCTAAGTTAATTACAAACAAGACTATTTCGACCTTACCTAGGATCAGTTTTCTATTCACATACAGTGTTGATTATCAAGTTATTAGGGAAATTCTAGTTAAGAATTGGAACATCATCCTAGAGGACAGAGCGTTGGTTAAAATATTAGGTACACACCCAAGATTTGCATATAAAAGGGGTGTTAATTTAAAAGGTCTTGTTGAAAAGGGTAGGCCTGTTATTCAACAAAAGGTAGTAGGGATGGGAAAATGTGGCATGTGCTCTCAATGCAAGTACGTTCTACCTGGCAATAAAATTAATGTCAACAAGAAAAGTTTTTTTCATCAATGGCAGCTATAATTGTGAATCTAGTGGGGTAGTATATGTGGCCTTATGTGAGAAATGTCCCTCTTTCTATATTGGCAAAACTGAGAGGAGGTTAAGAAAGAGAATTTATGAACATCAATATGCCATAGGGAGGAAGGATTTGACCAACACACTGGCTAGGCACATTTTGGAGCATCCAGAACATTGTTTTCTGTTTACTGTTGTCCATCAGATTAAAATTGATATTAGAGGGGGGTCCATGGCAGCTCCATTTAGAGGAGCAGGAATTGTTTTGGCAGATTAGAACATCTGCACAGATTCCCCCAGGTTTAAATGACTATGCTTCCATTAAGTGTATTCTCAAGCTTAAAGCTTTACTGAGATGAAAATTTAGTTTGTGAGTATTAAAAACTTAGGTCATTAATTTTTAAAGCTTATGAAGGTTCAGGATCTAAATTAAATTATTTATAAATTAATGTAGTATTATAACCAATGTCAAATTTGAGTTGGTAAGGTAAGTTTGTTTTTTCACTTGTCCATTTTTTATGTCTTTTGACAAGTCAATAATAGATATTTATTTATGGCGGTTATTTATTTTTTATAATCATATAAAATGATTATTGAAAAATTTATTTTATTGTATGACTGAAATTTCAGCCCTTTGAAGTTTGATTTTTAATGTTTTATAAGTCTTAATTGATTTTGCTCTTTGATACGTTAATTGATTTATGTGTTTTAACTTGAGTTGTTATATATAAGTGCTGCTGAGTGTTATGTACGTTGTCTGATGAAGGCTGAGTATTATTTCACTATAACACTTACAGTTATAAACAGTCCATGCCATTTTACCAGTTTGTTTCCTCTTGGTTTTGTTTTTGTTTTAAGACTCACTTGCAGTCTCCATATTTCACTGATTGTCTTTCTCAACAGACCACTTCTTTGTCTCTTCCCACTCCGTTTGCCCTGCGGGCTCACTCCGCTCCCCTACCATGCCCCCAATTCCCACCCTCCTCCAGTACTCCTACCTTTATTCCTCCAAAGCCACACCCCCATAAGATTTTGCTCCAATCACACTAATCTACTCATTACCCCCATCTCCCTTAACACAATATATGTAGTACAACCTACCTCCCATTCCTCCTGTTACAAAATACCACCTACATATTCATCTCTGTGCCTCCCTAATAACACCACCTATCATTCTCCTCCCACTTATTAATCCCACTATGTCCATATCTCCCACCCCACACCTATTTCAACTACTTCTCTTGCTCTCACTCCTTCCTTCTCTTACAACTGCCTATCTCCTAGCCTCCTATGAACATCCTCTATACTCCACCCTTCCCCTCCAAACACACTTCTACACCAGCCCTAGCCACCTCTCTAAACTTCCTAAACATCATATCCAAACCAAGCTACCTACTTCCCAAATATCATAGACTAGCACCCATTATATATACCAATCAAAATATTTAAAAACTAACAGAATCCAAGGTGAGGAGATGAAACAAGCCGCAAATGTTAACACAAAAATCAACGGAAATAGCGTAGTAACTCTTTAATAACCGCTTTCGTCAGGAGACTTCATCAGAACACGCAATAAAAAAAGCAGTCTGCTTAAATAACACATCAATCAACAATTAAACAATCAATTAAGTAAAAAAATCCTTCGTTAAGAAGAAACAAATTTAAAGTGCTAGTAACAATCAGTTGAACAAAGGAGTAATAGTGTTCTTGTCAATACATAATTTTTGGTTCCTTAAAAAACACTTAATATTAATGGTTTCTTTTAAGCCTGGGTATTTATCAGATTTTAATCTGATTTGCCACAGCGCTTCTCTTTGTTCAACGTAATTCCTAAAATCACCCCCCCTCAAATCTGTTCTACATACCTCAATAACAGTAAATAAAAATTTCTTAAAGTTTTGGCAGACCACAGAATGTTTGAACAAAGCACTAGTTTCATCATGTGACTTGATGTTATATAGGTGCTCACGAATACATGTTTTCAAGCACCTGGTGGTCATTCCCACATAAAAAGCGGGACAAGAACTACAAAAACTGATGTAAATGACCCCTTTGGTGCAACAATTAACATATTCTGGCACTTGAAAAGTTTTATCAATAGTTTCAATAACTATTAAGGGTCCTTGAGATAGATACCTACACATACTGCAGTTGTAACAAGGAAACACACCTTTCCTAGTTGAACTGTTACTTTCTTGCTGTGTCTTGTTGTCCTCTAAAGCCTTTTTAATGTTGTAGGTGTTCCTAAAAACAAAATTTGGTTTATTCCCTAAAACTTTGAAAATATCGTCATTCCCTTTTATAATTTTCCAATTTTTTTCAATTAAATTCTTAATAAAAACGCCATCAATACTCATGTCCAAAGAACAAACAGGTCCGTCTAGACCTGTTTTTTTATGTGTTTCATAAAATGAGGTAGTAGTATAATAGACATCATTATAATTAAGCAATGCTGGATAGTGTACATTTCTCTTACTTAAAACTTCTGAAATAATATCTTCCAACATTACTTTAGGGTACCCTCTGCCAATAAACATGTTCTTTATAAAATCAATTTCATTTCGTAAGTTGTGCTCAGATGATGTCATTCGACATGCCCGTATAAATTGCCCCTTGGGAATGTTCCTAATTGTATGTTTGGGGTGTGCACTTTCGAAATGAAGATAACTATTAGCAAAGGTTTCCTTACGATATATCTTACTGTTAAATCTACCATCTGTTAAATCCCACCTCAGAGAAATATCTAAAAAGTTAACACACAATCCTGAACTACCCAAAGTGAATTTTAAAAAACTTACATTTCTATTTATTTCAAAAAGAAAATTCTCAATAGTATTGCTATTCCCTTCAATAATAAAAATCAAATCATCAACGAATCTGTAATATAACAAAATTCAAAAATTAATTTTTAATGAACTAAGAAAAAAATCTTCCCACCATGACATCACTAGATTCGCATAGGATGGTGCAGCAGGGGACCCCATCGCTACACCTCTTTTTTGCCTGTAATAAGTTTGTCCAAACAAAAAATAGTTGTGATGCAGTAAGATATCTAAAAATCTGCAAATAGTAGAAATTTGGCCTGTGTTGAATTCATTATTTTTACTTAATAAGGTGCGTATAGCATCAACACCCTCTTCATGGGGAATGCAGGTATATAAAGAAACTACGTCTACTGTAAACATAATGTGAATCTTAGGATCAAATAAATTCTTGATGGCAAATTCATTTAATTTATTTAAAAAATGCCAAGAGTCTTTAATAAATGATTCTTGTTTAAAAACTAATGGACCTAATGTAGCATCTAATGTGAGTGAAATACCCTCTGTAACAGAGTGGGGGGAGGACACTATCGGTCTAAACGGTGGATCTGTGGTGCTTTTGTGTGTTTTCGGAATTCCGAAAAGAACACCAACCCTAGGTTTGTCAATGACACAGAACTCATAGACATCCAAATCAATTTCATTAGACATTAGGGCTTCATATAAAAAAGAATGTATGAGCCTCTGTTTTCTCTTTATTTCATATAATGGTATAATTTCATACTCATCTTGATTTCCCAATAAATGTAACATTTTCTTAGTATATAAATCTTGTGTCATAATAACAATATTTCCTCCTTTGTCACTCTTCATAAATCGTAAGATGTCATTTTTATTACGTAATTCGTTAAAAGCTCTTCTTTCATTCAAGTTTAAATTATACTTTTGTCTGTTGTGATCTCTCAGAACACCATCAAGTTCCTGCAGACAAGCTTCTTCAAACACCTTAATTGTGTGTACTAAAGGTGGATTATAAGTGGAGGGCTTTCTTAGTGTTTTACTCACTTCGGGAATATCACTTAATATATAAGAAAGATTTAATTTCCTAACGAATTTTTTAATGTCGACAACTGTGTTACCATAGTCAGCTCTAGTGGTGGGGACAAAGTTAAGGCCCCGCCTAAGAACATCCATTTCATCATTACTAAAATGAAAATTCGTTAAATTAATAATGTCAAAATTGTCCTTGTGTTGAATTAATTCTCCTCTTCCGACGAGTGGGAGCCGAGAAAGGTCCGGCTCCTTGTAAGCATAGTTTTTTTGACCTGTGGAGCTTTCTTGCCTAAAAAAGAGTTAGAAGTATCGAGTAAGATACTATTAACTGTCTTGAGGCTGGCGTCACCGGCCTTTGCCTTACTGGTATCATCATCACCGGTAAGGTTACCTTCAAGATTAAGTGCTGACCGATCAATTTGACTTGTCCGATTTATGTTACAACAAGTACCAGATGTATTGTCAGAATACCGTATCGGAGATTTCTTTCTACCATTAAGATTAGGTTCAACAGTGTATGCCTTGCTGTTAACAACTGTGCTATAATTACGTTTGTTACCAGGGTAAAGTTGTAACACTTTAGAAGTAGGCTCCTTATTCCCCGGTACAAAAAAGTTGTAAACAGAGTTTGTCTTGTAAGCAACAATGTCACGTTCTTATTTAATGTGCTTTCTGTTTGTAATTTCTATAGAGTGTTTATCAACATCCTCAAACAGTCTGTTAAAGAAATCCGACTGGTTTCGGTCATTGTCCACTGCTTTTACTTGACTTTCCAATTGGCAAATCTCATCTCTTAACGAAGATATTTTGGCAGAGTTGTTATCAATTAACAGTTTCAAAAAAGACATACCTGCTTCGTTGAAGAAGGAAACTAGTGTCCCAAACATAGGGTCACCAATTTGAACGCCATTGGGACATTTGAAAAATCTGAGTCCCTTTGGCATAATCTGCAGCTCAATACATCGTTCAAAATAACAGTTCTCAATGGTTAGAGAACGATATCTTTTTAACAGTTTAGTTAATAAATCCCGTTTTCTGTTTAATTCCTCATCGTGAAATGAATGAAAAAATGTAGAATGCTCACCAAACGGGTTGCTGAAAACATCCAGTAAAGATTTTACATCAGAATTACCGGTCCGGCGGTGACGTAAACTTACATTGTCTCCGGCTTTTGTTGAATTCCTTATGCAGCGATGCTCTTCCACTTCAATAACAGTGTCCAACTCTTTGAAAGACCCACTAGGGCTAGAGGTGTTCGCCGCTGGTTGGGGTGCGATAGTAGCCTTGGCTACTAGAAACTTTAATGAATTTTGTATATCAATCAAGGTAGAAACAAGCAGATTGTTGATGTTAGTGTTGGAATCACTTCCCGGAGTAGTGTGTGTGCTTAAATTCAATAGCTGCTCGTCGATATCCTCAGCCATGGCGTGGAAGAGAAGCTCAAACCAAACCAAAACAAATAACCACAAGTAAATAAACCAACAGAATCCAAGGTGAGGAGATGAAACAAGCCGCAAATGTTAACACAAAAATCAACGGAAATAGCGTAGTAACTCTTTAATAACCGCTTTCGTCAGGAGACTTCATCAGAATACACAATAAAAAAGCAGTCTGCTTAAATAACACATCAATCAACAATTAAACAATCAATTAAGTAAAAAAAATCCTTCGTTAAGAAGGAACAAATTTAAAGTGCTAATAACAATCAGTTGAACAAAGGAGTAATGGTGTTCTTGTCAATACATAACTTTTGGTTCCTTAAAAAACACTTAATATTAATGGTTTTGTTTAAGTCTGGGTATTTATCAGATTTTAATCTGATTTGCCACAGCGCTTCTCTTTGTGGGAATGACCACCAGGTGCTTGAAAACACGTATTCGTGAGCACCTATACAACATCAAGTCACATAATGAAACTAGTGCTTTGTTCAAACATTCTGTGGTCTGCCAAAACTTTAAGAAATTTTTATTTACTGTTATTGAGGTATGTAGAACAGATCTGAGGGGGGGTGATTTTAGGAATTACGTTGAACAAAGAGATGCGCTGTGGCAAATCAGATTAAAATCTGATAAATACCCAGGCTTAAACGAAACCATTAATATTAAGTGTTTTTTAAGGAACCAAAAGTTATGTATTGACAAGAACACCATTACTCCTTTGCTCAACTGATTGTTATTAGCACTTTAAACTTGTTCCTTCTTAACGAAGGATTTTTTTACTTAATTGATTGTTTAATTGTTGATTGATGTGTTATTTAAGCAGACTGCTTTTTTATTGTGTATTCTGATGAAGTCTCCTGACGAAAGCGGTTATTAAAGAGTTACTACACTATTTCCGTTGATTTTTGTGTTAACATTTGCGGCTTGTTTCATCTCCTCACCTTGGATTCTGTTGGTTTATTTACTTGTGGTTATTTCTTTTGGTTTGGTTTGAGCTTCTCTTCCACGCCATGGCTGAGGATATCGACGAGCAGCTATTGAATTTAAGCACACACGCTACTCCGGGAAGTGATTCCAACACTAACATCAACAATCTGCTTGTTTCTACCTTGATTGATATACAAAATTCATTAAAGTTTCTAGTAGCCAAGGCTACTATCGCACCCCAACCAGCGGCGAACGCCTCTAGCCCTAGTGGGTCTTTCAAAGAGTTGGACACTGTTATTGAAGTGGAAGAGCATCGCTGCATAAGGAATTCAACAAAAGCCGGCGACAATGAAAGTTTACGTCACCGCCGGACCGGTAATTCTGATGTAAAATCTTTACTGGATGTTTTCAGCAACCCGTTTGGTGAGCATTCTATGTTTTTTCATTCATTTCACGATGAGGAATTAAACAGAAAATGGGATTTATTAACTAAACTGTTAAAAAGATATCGTTCTCTAACCATTGAGAACTGTTATTTTGAACGATGTATTGAGCTGCGGATTATGCCAAAGGGACTCAGATTTTTCAAATGTCCCAATGGCGTTCAAATTGGCGACCCTATGTTTGGGACACTAGTTTCCTTCTTCAATGAAGCAGGTATGTCTTTTTTGAAACTGTTAATTGATAACAACTCTGCCAAAATATCTTCGTTAAGAGATGAGATTTGCCAATTGGAAAGTCAAGTAAAAGCAGTGGACAATGACCGAAACCAGTCAGATTTCTTTAACAGACTGTTTGAGGATGTTGATAAACACTCTATAGAAATTACAAACAGAAAGCACATTAAATTAGAACGTGACATTGTTGCTTACAAGACAAACTCTGCTTACAACTTTTTTGTACTGGGGAATAAGGAGCCTACTTCTAAAGTGTTACAACTTTACCCTGGTAACAAACGTAAGTATAGCACAGTTGTTAACAGCAAGGCATACACTGTTGAACCTAATCTTAATGGTAGAAAGAAATCTCCGATACGGTATTCTGACAATACATCTGGTACTTGTTGTAACATAAATCGGACAAGTCAAATTGATCGGTCAGCACTTAATCTTGAAGGTATACTTACCGGTGATGATGATACTGGTAAGGCAAAGGCCGGTGATGCCAGCCTCAAGACAGTTAACAGTATCTTACTCGATACTTCTAACTCTTTTTTAGGCAAGAAAGCTCCACAGGTCAAGAAAACTATGCTTACAAGGAGCCGGACCTTTCTCGGCTCCCACTCGTCGGAAGAGGAGAATTAATTCAACACAAGGACAATTTTGACATTATTAATTTAACGAATTTTCATTTTAGTAATGATGAAATGGACGTTCTTAGGCGGGGCCTTAACTTTGTCCCCACCACTAGAGCTGACTATGGTAACACAGTTGTCGACATTAAAAAATTCATTAGGAAATTAAATCTTTCTTATATATTAAGTGATATTCCCGAAGTGAGTAAAACACTAAGAAAGCCCTCCACTTATAATCCACCTTTAGTACACACAATTAAGGTGTTTGAAGAAGCTTGTCTGCAGGAACTTGATGGTGTTCTGAGAGATCACAACAGACAAAAGTATAATTTAAACTTGAATGAAAGAAGCGCTTTTAACGAATTACGTAATAAAAATGACATCTTACGATTTATGAAGAGTGACAAAGGAGGAAATATTGTTATTATGACACAGGATTTATATACTAAGAAAATGTTACATTTATTGGGAAATCAAGATGAGTATGAAATTATACCATTATATGAAATAAAGAGAAGACAGAGGCTCATACATTCTTTTTTATATGAAGCCCTAATGTCTAATGAAATTGATTTGGATGTCTATGAGTTCTGTGTCATTGACAAACCTAGGGTTGGTGTTCTTTTCGGAATTCCGAAAACACACAAAAGCACCACAGATCCACCGTTTAGACCGATAGTGTCCTCCCCCCACTCTGTTACAGAGGGTATTTCACTCACATTAGATGCTACATTAGGTCCATTAGTTTTTAAACAAGAATCATTTATTAAAGACTCTTGGCATTTTTTAAATAAATTAAATGAATTTGCCATCAAGAATTTATTTGATCCTAAGATTCACATTATGTTTACAGTAGACGTAGTTTCTTTATATACCTGCATTCCCCATGAAGAGGGTGTTGATGCTATACGCACCTTATTAAGTAAAAATAATGAATTCAACACAGGCCAAATTTCTACTATTTGCAGATTTTTAGATATCTTACTGCATCACAACTATTTTTTGTTTGGACAAACTTATTACAGGCAAAAAAGAGGTGTAGCGATGGGGTCCCCTGCTGCACCATCCTATGCGAATCTAGTGATGTCATGGTGGGAAGATTTTTTTCTTAGTTCATTAAAAATTAATTTTCGAATTTTGTTATATTACAGATCCGTTGATGATTTGATTTTTATTATTGAAGGGAATAGCAATACTATTGAGAATTTTCTTTTTGAAATAAATAGAAATGTAAGTTTTTTAAAATTCACTTTGGGTAGTTCAGGATTGTGTGTTAACTTTTTAGATATTTCTCTGAGGTGGGATTTAACAGATGGTAGATTTAACAGTAAGATATATCATAAGGAAACCTTTACTAATAGTTATCTTCATTTCGAAAGTGCACACCCCAAACATACAATTAGGAACATTCCCAAGGGGCAATTTATACGGGCATGTCGAATGACATCATCTGAGCACGACTTACGAAATGAAATTGATTTTATAAAGAACATGTTTATTGGCAGAGGGTACCCTAAAGTAATGTTGGAAGATATTATTTCAGACGTTTTAAGTAAGAGAAATGTACACTATCCAGCATTGCTTAATTATAATGATGTCTATTATACTACTACCTCATTTTATGAAACACATAAAAAAACAGGTCTAGACGGACCTGTTTGTTCTTTGGACATGAGTATTGATGGCATTTTTATTAAGAATTTAATTGAAAAAAATTGGAAAATTATAAAAGGGAATGACGATATTTTCAAAGTTTTAGGGAATAAACCAAATTTTGTTTTTAGGAACACCTACAACATTAAAAAGGCTTTAGAGGACAACAAGACACAGCAAGAAAGTAACAGGTCAACTAGGAAAGGTGTGTTTCCTTGTTACAACTGCAGTATGTGTAGGTATCTATCTCAAGGACCCTTAATAGTTATTGAAACTATTGATAAAACTTTTCAAGTGCCAGAATATGTTAATTGTTGCACCAAAGAGGTCATTTACATCAGTTTTTGTAGTTCTTGTCCCGCTTTTTATGTGGGAATGACCACCAGGTGCTTGAAAACACGTATTCGTGAGCACCTATATAACATCAAGTCACATGATGAAACTAGTGCTTTGTTCAAACATTCTGTGGTCTGCCAAAACTTTAAGAAATTTTTATTTACTGTTATTGAGGTATCTAGAACAGATTTGAGGGGGGGTGATTTTAGGAATTACGTTGAACAAAGAGAAGCGCTGTGGCAAATCAGATTAAAATCTGATAAATACCCAGGCTTAAATGAAACCATTAATATTAAGTGTTTTTTAAAGAACCAAAAGTTATGTATTGACAAGAACACCATTACTCCTTTGTTCAACTGATTGTTATTAGCACTTTAAATTTGTTCATTCTTAACGAAGGATTTTTTTACTTAATTGATTGTTTAATTGTTGATTGATGTGTTATTTAAGCAGACTGCTTTTTTTATTGTGTATTCTGATGAAGTCTCCTGACGAAAGCGGTTATTAAAGAGTTACTACGCTATTTCCGTTGATTTTTGTGTTAACATTTGCGGCTTGTTTCATCTCCTCACCTTGGATTCTGTTGGTTTATTTACTTGTGGTTATTTCTTTTGGTTATATTTAAAAACTACCTGACTATTTTAGAAAACCCCTTTACCATAAACACATTATATACATTCACTCCCTACTAGATGGGGACATACATCTTAACCCTGGCCCAAATCATACCTTTACCACTGAAAAATGGAATCCAAACACTAGTAACTCCATAGCCCCCTCCAAGCCTTCTAACTCTCTCCTCATAGCACATCTCAACATACACAGCATTAATAATAAAATTCCTCACCTACATACCCTCCTAGATGTCCATCAATTTGATATCCTATGCTTATCTGAAACTTGGCTAAAACCTACTGTAAAAGACAATGAAGTAACCCCACCTGGTTACAATATCATTAGAAATGACCGCACCACCAAAAAGGGAGGTGGGGGTCACAATCCTCTATAAAGCAGAATTAAAAGTTAACACAGTAGACCTTAATCCACCTTTAGACAACAGAGCTGAAATATTAATCTCTAAATTTCAGGTCAACTCTTGCAAAGCTATAAATGTTATTTGTTTATACCTACCTCCAGGAAACAACATCAATACCCTTGAAAATATCCTTAATTGGATTTCTATTAATCTCCCACAAGAAAGCATAATCCTAGGAAACTTTAATATTGACTGGCAATCCTGTAATAATACACACCCCACAACCCATATTAACTTATACGGCTTTTCATTGACTATTAACTCCCCTACCAGAACTAATAAACCCAACAACAAAGAAAGTACCTTGGACTGGATACTTACTAATAATCCTCATCAAACTTACAAAGTAGGAACCCTCCCAGATGACCTAAGTGACCACTCCCTAACCTATATTATCAGATATAAAACTAA
>NC_056733.1:807897495-807911711 GCF_019279795.1 Protopterus annectens | reverse complement strand
GATTAATGCCCAGCTTAGTAAGTTTATCTATGATTCCAGAGTGTGGAATGGTGTCAAAGGCCTTGGCGAGGTCCATACAGGCTGTGTGGACTGCCTTACCCTCGTCCACGGCTGTGGAGACTGATTCGAAGAAGTCAGTCAGGTTCAAGAGATAAGATCAGCCCTTCACTAACCCAAACTGAGTGGGGTCCAGTGTTTTAAGGTTGCCAATGTCTTTATTTATCAGTTCCATGATAATACGTTCCATGGTCTTGCAGATCAGGCTCGTCAGACTGATGGCGCGGTAGTTCCTGGGATCCAAGGTGGATCCCCCCTTGTGGAGTGAGCTGACATGCTAATGTGATTTTCTACTATTTCCGTTACCTTTGACGCTTAATTGTTTTTGCTGAGGGTGCCTTAATATGCAGTCACCTATGCTGAGTTCTCCCATCTTACAAATGACATTAAAATTGCTCACCTTTCAAAATCATGTCACTCTGTCAAATTTTTTTCACTTGAATGTGAATTAGAAGAAACAATTGTACTGAAATAACTTTCAGCAAACCGTTGAGATATTTTTTGCATTCTTTATTATGGTGAGACTCTCATACACCCCCAAATATATTGTATTCCAAGGTCACACAACAGTGGAGAAGAGGGAAAGCTGCACTGTTGCCAAAAGCTGTTTCATCACTTTCCCTCTATTGTCTCTCTCGGCATCTGTAAAAATAGCTGATGACAGACTGACATGCTCCCTCATCTTTCTATTCTTGGTGGGGGTGGGGGTGGGGTTGATTTTTGATGTTTAAAGGTGTTTTCTACAGCTTAGTACCTATAATCATTGCAAAATTATTTCCAAACAGATAATTTGAAAATGATCATGTGTCTGTACAGCAGCTACATTTTCTTTTTCTGTTTGCAAGTAGTATTTTTCAACATCTGTAAATGATCTGCTGGCATATGCAGTGCCTCAAGTATAATTTCCTTATTGTATCAACTAGTACACATGCAGTAATAGATCTACTGGAATGCATGAGTGCAGTGAAGTTTAATTTGTAATATTCTCAGTGTTCATAGAAATCATCAAATGATTTTACAAATACTTTTATCATAGCCATATTTCTTTCGCTTGTTTCTTTTTTTACTAGGAATACAAGGTAAAGATGACAGTAGCAACATCTGATAACTATAGACTGATGACACAATATCATCCTTGAGTCAAAATAGCTTTCTGTGAAAGCAAGATGCTACAGTTTTCTATGAAAGTAAAATAGTAATACAAAAAGAAGTTAAATTACAAAAAAGAACAAATCTTTGTAATACTATGTGTAAAATGGATAAATGTTTCATGACATTTGATTTCCAACTAACTGTAGCTAATTTTAAAACTTCCAAAAAGCAGTCTCTGTATGAGACACTGGTGAAAGATAAATATATTACTGAGCTAAAATCTGATACTGCATGGTGTATCAGGCTTTTCTATTACAATTAAACTTGTAATATAAAATGTAGGTTAAGGATTTTTGTTGTTCATTTTTAAACTGATTTGGGATTCATTAACGCCTACACTATGTGTGCACTAACCCTGGAATTCATGAAGCTCGGCGCAAGGACGGTTTTAGCCTTGCGCCGAGCGTCCCCATTACAGATGGTGCAGCAGCACCTTATGAATATTTATGAGGGCACTCTGCCGCACCCTTGACATGCACAGAAAATGTGTGCGAGTGCAGGGGGTGTATTCAAGTGCTCTACAGAGGCGGAAACATGCCTCCACAGTTGCACAACCTACTATGCTTACTATTAGAGCCCGCCTCTAATAGTAAGCAATTAATTCAGTGTCTGTGGATACTGAAATGTATGCTAAGCATACAAGAGTGTCCACAAACACTGAAATAAAATAGGAGTAGTAAACACAGAAGCACATAGCGGAATGTTGAGCCCCATCCCTAGAACTTTCACAATTAGATTCCCCGTGTCCCTATTTTACATTTGTATTGCTTCAATATCGAAGTGTGTTTAAGCGCAGCATGTTTGTGCATCGCTGCCCCCTGCTTAGCATAGCTTACACATCAAAATCAACCAAATAGAGAAAAACTTGCAGAATTAATGTTAATGTCAGTAGTGTAATGGTTAGAGCATCCGCCTAATGAGCAGGCATGCACAGTTCAAGGCCAACTATAGCACATATCATTTTCCATGTGGAATGTCGTTTTGCTGTATAACCTACATAATAACATGTAAATGTGAACTGGAGTACCGCATGAAATGTTTAACTAATATGCAATCAAAATGGTATTGTCATAATGAATAAATCACTAGTAAGCAGGTGTAAGCACAAATAAGCAGTAGTAAACATATATAAGTACCAGTAAGCAAGTCTGAGTGCACTTGCACGGGTGGAAGCAGTGCCCAGCATAGGAAATCTATATAATTATGTAGATGCATGTGCATGTGTACGTACAGATATATAAAATATAATATATATATCTATGAAGAATGAACATCGTGACAATAAAGCATACGAAAAGAATGAGAAGGGAATCAACAGCAACCCCAGTATGATAAAGTACTGTCAGTTTATGTCATACCCAGCTGGGCAGGGGTGAGCAAAGCACTGCTACTCACACCATAGGCAGGATATTACCAGTGGGAGTAACATTGCCGATCTGCTAAGTCTACTTTATAAACAATCACAGGGTAGTCCCTGGTGGGACTACCCAAAAATTGCTAGGATGGTTGGACCTCCGACCATTACACAAGCAAGGGCAGGTATGTTCAAGGACTAAATGGTGGGAGAGCCTGATAATACAAGGGTTGAGACAACATACATGTAGGGCCCCTAACGCTGGGTAGAGGGCAGTGTGTGGAGGTGTGTCATGGCTCTGATAGCAACCGGAAAATGGATGGTTTGCGTGTATGTCGAACTCAGGTGGGGTGTAGGAACTATGGGTATGAAATTATGGATCCAGGCGTATCAGGGTTGGATGGCCTGGTTCTACTTGGACCACCTTGTGGAGGTCAGCGAGTTCGTTATAAGTATATATGCATACACACATGCATACATCTATATGTAAAAGTACATTCCCTGTAACATATTCATTCCTTTTGCAGACATAAATAACATGAATGTGCCCTTACAAACCTCAACAGTAGATAGAATAATAGGTTGTACATAAGAGGGAAGGGACAAAACTGCTAAAATGCAGAAGTGTGTACAATGTCCAAAGTCAGTGCTGTTCTCAAAAAATCAAATGTGAGGACTTTCTCACACATGGAATCATTCCTGTGATCTGCCTGCTATGGCAATGCCAATCACTAAACCGGTCCTAATTGTAAAATAATTTCACCAAACTCATACATTATTAGCTCTCATGTGTAACGTGTGCGTTACCACATAGTCATACCTATTAATTTATTGTAGTGTCTTGTTAACGGGAGTAATGATGTAATGAAGTAGAGAGTCTAATCTTGAAATAAAGACATGTGTGTCCCAGGTGGGACAACCCAAAAATTGCAGATAGTGTCCTATTGGTCACTCCTTTCACCAATTTTTGTGGACTAAAATTTTGGGAAGTCTGAGGATACGTGGAGTGAGTCAACCCATGGGATGGGTCTACAGGAGTAGGGAGTGGCCAATGTGTAGTGGTGTGGATACACCATGAATCCAACTGGAGAATGGATGACTGCTGTGTTAGTGTAGTGTTGGGGTGAGTGTTTGGGGAACTAGAAGTCATGGGTATATGGGTATATATGCAAATGAAGCAGCACAGCAATAGTGCAGTGGTTAGAGCATCCGTCTAATGAACAGATATTCCCGTTCCAAATCCCACTGCAGCACATACCATTTTCCATTGGTAATCTGTATATGAACATATTTTGACATCTGTCTGCTGAATAACCTGCACAATAACAATTAAAAGTGAACTGGAGCGAAGTGTCAGTGACATAATGAATAAGACACTAGTAAGCAGGTTTAAGCATAAATAAGCACCAGTAAGCATGTTTAAGTGTGTCTGTGTGGGGGTATGCATTGCCTTACATAGGGTTACCACCTGTCCCACTTTGCGAGGGACAGTCCATCTTTGGGCAGTTGTGTCCTGCAAAAATATTGTAAGAATGGCAACTGTCCTGAAATATTAGGGCAAAATTATTTCCTATATTTTATGTAATAGTTGCACAATACAGTTATTCTGTATCTGAAACACCTAAATGTTATAAGAAACAGAATAAGCAATTAAAATGCTACAAGAATAAGCTTTTATTTAGGCAAAAAAGTGAAGTTCTGTCCCTTGTTTTGGCCTGCAAAATCTGATGTTTGTACAACAATTGTCCCACTTTGGCCATCTGAAAAGGTGGCAACCCTAGCCTTACAAATATATATATATATATATATATATATGTGTGTGTGTGTGTGTGTGTGTGTGTGTGTGTGTGTGTGTGCGCATAGATATACACAGATATTCAGCTATGATAGGAAACAGCACACAAGAATGACATATGTTCACAGGCTATGCCAATGGAAGTGAGGGGTCCAAGCAAGAAACATGTAACACGTAGCATGAACCCCTCCCAGCCAGACAGAGGAAACATACACACAAACCCGTAAACAATGTAATTAGTCCACTGCTCCCCATACCATAGGCAGGATACAACCGGGGGGGGGGGCACAGTGCACCCGTGAAATCTAATCTTGGAACACAGACAGGAGCATCCCTTGCGGGATGCCCCCAAAATTGACATATAACCAAAAGAAGGTGATACGCCGAATGTTTTGGCCGGGGTGTGTACATACCCGAAATATAAGGGTGGGAAAGCCTGAGGACCCATGGGTCGAGACAATGTATGACATGGATCTCATGAAGTGGAGAGTGGGCAGCATGTAGTGGTGTGTTCAGACCTGACCAGCTCCCAGAGTAAGTATGGGTGCTGTAGTGGAGGTGCGGGTGGGGGAACTATGGGTAGCTAGTTATGGGTCTAGGTGTGCAGGTGTTGGCTGATGTGGGTCTATATGGACAGCCCCAGGGATGTAAGCAAAAGTGTTCATTGGGCAGAAGCGTTGCCCAATGAGCAGACACACCCGCTATGAGTCCCACTGCAGCAAAGTGTAATCTACATGGCAAGGAACGGAATAACCAGATATAGATGTATATATGTAGAGGTATGTGTGTGTATATCTACCCATAGCTACATGGAAATATACCTCTCCTTCTCCGTAGTACAAATGTATACCTACAGAGACAGAATACATATACATACCCACATATAGATATATACATATTCAGACACCCATACACCCATATGTCATTAGATATATATATATATATATATATATATATATATACAACTATATATAAATATATACATGTATGAATACATATACAGATATATCTGTATATATATATATATATATATATATATATATATATATATATATATATATATAGATGTGTGTGTGTAAATATACACATGTATATAGCTAGGATATGATACAGCAGTTCAGATACATTATGTTCACAGGCGTGCATATGGGGGTGAGGGGTCCAATCAACAAACGTGTAAAACGTAGCATCAAACCCCCCCCCCCAGCTAGACCTGTGAAACATACAGACACACAATAAAAGTAAACACACCACTGCTTCCCAGACCACAGGCAGGATACTACCAGTGGGAAAGACCTGCCAGGTCTAATCTTGAAACAAAGACATCAATGTCCCTTGTGGGACACCCCAAAAATTACTGATCATTGGAGTCAGTTCCTGTCATGAGTCATCAAACCAGGCTGTAGATGTACACGGACCAGTAAGTTGTGCAAGCCTGATAACCCATGGGTCGACACAATGTATAACATGGGTCCTGACACGTGGAGAGTGGGCAGTGTGTAGTGGTGTGGTTAGAGTCCACCTGCATCCACATTAAGGATAAGTGCTGTAGAGGATGGGCAGGTGGGGGAACTATGGGTATGCAGGTATGGGCCTAGGAATGCAGGTGTTGGCTGGCGCAGTTGTATTAGGACCGCCCCGGGGATGTAAGTAGTATTTCGAAATGGGCAGAGCTTATGCCCATACCTCTCAACCCCTAAGAGCAAATTCACTGGACAGGACATAAACCGTTGGGGGAACAAATAGGGCCCATACCTCTCAACTGTCCGTGATTTTCAGGGACGTCCCTGATTTTGACTCAAATTTTAACTCTGTCCCTCTTAATCCCTCCTAAAACTAGTGACTTTTGGAGGAAAGGTGGTGAATTACACTTAATGAATAATGGCAATAATTAAGTGTTATAAACTCCTTTTACTTCAGAAAATGTGTATTAATTCACATGCTCTGATTCTGTCAATGTTTCAAGTTAATAGCGCTAATATTTTAAAAGTGTCCCTGATTTTTCCTGAGTGTTTCTTGACTCGTCCCTGATTCAGTTGAAATTTGTCCCCACTTGTTTTAGAGGTCTGATAGGGACGGAAAGAGCATATTCCACTTACAACCTTAGAAAGCTGATAGAATAATAGGTATGCATTAGCATGACACGGCTGAAGGATGTGGGGTCCTAAACCCAATTACTTGTCTGTATTTAATGGTGTCAATTCCCAAGTATTTGCCAGACAGGTGCAGATTGTAAGAGGAACACACCAATCGTATGAAGCAAACTCTGGCCAGGCCGCGGATTCTGTACAGTCAACCGGCATGTTTACGCCTAATGGGCAGCCATTCCCGATATGATTCCCGCAGCAGCACAGTCCAGTTTAAATGGCTAACTATGGTATGACCATATGTGTCGTTGCATAACCCACTACACAACACCTACGAACACATGGTCGCAACACCCCACTGTAGGCATGTAAGCCGGTGTAATAGGCATCAGAAGGTATTATCGTAATCCTTGCCCCCACCCAGGGGTGTGAGTGTCAGATGCAAACACCAAATGCAGTGCATTTGCAAGTGCAGGAGCAAGCGGGTGTAAGCCTGTTTGGGTTCCGGTATGCGAGTATCACACTGGTGAACCAGTGTAGAGGCTGAGTGTAAGAAACTGTATCTGGAGGTTAGCATTGCTTAGCTCCACGCAAAGCCACGCACACCTGCTCACAACTGCTTTAAAGTGCCTTAATCACTCTGTACCCAACAGCTCATGTTCTGGCTGGAAACAAAATAACCAGTCTCTGCAAGGCTAGAACTCTGGACCCTATACATCACAGTCATAGTGATAAACCACTACGCCATGATAGCCGTACATATAAAGGAGGTACCAGCAAACTAATCCTCACAACAGAGAAATCAAATCATATATGTGAACTGAATCTATGTACAGTGTAATGTGCTATAACCTGCCACAGACCATAAATATGAGAATTGGAGTACTGCAGTAAACATAGAGTTGAGGTGTCACTGTAATAAAGATATAAAGTCCCCAGGACCCCATACAGTGTATGTACACATGAATGATGGATACCAGACACATATATAACCTGTAATGAGTAAGATGTCATTGACAAAAGGCAAATATAATATTAGATAACTAATAAGCAATGCTAAGCACAGCACAGCCCAACTAAGTAATTGTAAGCAATGTGTAGGGAAGCCAATACAATATGCCCACAGGTGCACACCTCTTTAAGCAGTGGCAACCTGAAGTAAGCAGGTGTGCCCATAGCTTAGCCTTTTCAAAACCGGCCAATTACAGAAAAGTGTGGGAATCCGGCCCTACTTAAACCGAAGAGGCGGGAATATGGCTCGTAACTGGTTGTAGCATCCCCCTGCAGGCAGAATGGCTGGAGTGGGAGAAGGTACTCGCTTTAGAGTGCAGCGCTGGGGCATCCAGGAGTCAAAATTCATGGTATGGCTCCTGGTAAAGCACCATGACAGGAGACTACTGCAGGGCCAGTATCAGGGCTCGCAGTACAAAACTGAGGCCTGGGACAGTCTTGCCCGTGACCTCACTAGTGCTACAGGTATCCCCCGGACTGGTGAGCAGATCAGGCACCACTATGCAGACCTGAAGCAGCGGAGGGGGGATGTCCTGGAACAGTGGATCCAAGAAGCAAGGCAGATGCAGAATGCCCCAGAACTGAGTAAGTACTCCTTCCACTACATAGTTAATAATTGCCTAGTTTGTGTATACTATGGTTAGGTATGGCTACATTTCACTGTACTTCTCTGACAGCTGCAGATGGGCGTGCTGCGAACCAGCAAGCCTATGATGCTAGGCTGCAAAGAATGCGTTGCAAGGCAGGTTAGTAAATAGCCTGCATGTACTGTCATAACAAATAAATGTAAGAGCCTCAGAAAGTGTTGTACCAGTATACAGAATTGTGTAATATGCTGCGAATAAAGGTGTAATCCCTGCATTGCTTCTGTTTACTCTGCAGTCATATGTTGTTGTATTGTTGCAGATATTAAATAGTACTGTTGTAGTAAGCAGTGTTACCCACACTGTGGTATGCAGATAAAATGTGTATGAAGTGCTATATAACAATGTTGGAAGGGCAAACAGGTCACTCATATTAGACAAAGTACATTGCAAAGCCTCACAACAATTGCCTAATAGCATAGTGTACAGTGATCTTAAGTGTAATGCTTTTGTCACACACAGCAGAGCTTTGGATCCCAGGAGCGCTAGTAAGTTGTATGCATAATCATTCCACACAACTGCACACAGTTTGTTAGAATGTTCAGAGAGAAAGCTGTATGCATATTTACACTTAACAACTGTACAGATGTTGCTAGAATGCTCAAATAGAGAGTGGTATGCATATTCATATCCCTCAACTGTTCCAATCTGCCGAGTATGTCCTGATAAATGGCCCACATCACCTGCCATTTACCCTGTTCCCCTGACAAATTAGTGTGATGATCCAAGAGATGTAGGCAGCTGTTAATGACATATAACTGATAGTCAGACTTGTACATAGTCAGAGAATGTACATGCAAACATACCTGTCATCTC
The DNA here is from genome assembly GCF_019279795.1 of Protopterus annectens. Lineage (NCBI taxonomy): Eukaryota > Metazoa > Chordata > Ceratodontiformes > Protopteridae > Protopterus > Protopterus annectens. Next base: position 807,902,795 of record NC_056733.1, on the reverse strand, counting down.
AGCATCTCACCCAAAGTGTATGAGAGCAGTCTCAAAACATGTTGCATTAACACCTGCATCTTGTCAAGCCTGTACGTAAGACACAGGTCCCGTACATACTACTCTACAAACATACCAATGTACAATATAATGCCATTGGGTAGTGTAATAATACATGTAAGGGACAGACCACTGCAGTGACTAAGTGAATGTTGTGAAAATTACAAGGATTTATTAGTTGTTAATTGAACTCTTTCTCTCTTACCCCTACCATATGTGCAAAAATAACCGATTTACACAACTCAGTTGGTATGTCTACACTCCTAACCTTTGTTGGAACATATGTCCTATTGTTTTATAAATATTCACATCTGTTTCTATGCATGTGCCATGTTAAAATACTCCCATATTGGTGTCCTGTTGCCATCAATGAAACCTGCATATTATTGTAATGGTCACTGTTTACCCATATATGCATGTGTTCCGCCTGCTCTGCATCTATTTATATCTGGTGCCCTGAGTAATGGGAATACCTATGCATGCTGTTACAACTAATCGTGAATGCTGTTGGCTATTACTAACCCATATCTGCCTTAAACATGTGACAACATAGCTCGTATAGGAAGGCCGGTCCCAGCGGACCCACCTCTCCCACCTCAGCTGGCCATGGCACCAGGAACCAGCACATCTGGGGCCCAGCCTGGGACCTCCTTGTCCATTGGCCCTGCACCACCTTCGGGTGGAACCACCGCAGGGGATGGTGCTTGCCCCCCCTGGGAGTGGTAGCGGACAGGAACCTGTCACCCGTGATACGGTCCAAGCTGTGGTGCATAGAGAGCTCGACAGGGAGATTCGAGACTGCCTACACCAGCTTGAGGGCCGAGTGGTGCAACTAGAGGGTGAGCCTGCCCCTCCTACACAGCCCCCAGCACAGCCACCTTTTGGGCTGTGAAGGTGCAGTGGTGACTACCCATGGGTGGGGACCTCAGTCCATTTGTGGGCTCATGGGCTTGCAACTTCCAAACACCCCTCCCCGTCCAAGGTGTCCCCCCAACATGTGTCATATACTGCCCCTGTACGCGACTTGTTTGTCTTGTCTGTCATCCTACCCAACCTATCCTCCCTGATCATACCTACTCTCTTTCCCCAACATCATCTACAAATAAAAGAAAAAAAGGGCAATCTGTTCCCGCAAAAAAAGCACGCCCCATACATAGCTGTCCATTTTGCACACATGTCTACTGGACACATGTAAACATTTCTAATTGGCATCACAACATACTATTGTTGTCCTCACCCCTCTTTCAGGGTTGTGAGTGTCCAAATATACTGCCAAATTTATTGCATATGCACAGCCGTTGCTTTAGAAGAAATGGACAGCTATGGACCTTCCCTACACCCTTCCTGCACATCCCTAGCTACCTTGCCTACTGTCTTTCCCTCTTTGTGCCCTTTTTCACCACTTGCCTATCACCCCTTTTTTCTTTTCTTTTAAAGAAATTAGCGCGAAGGTAAGCGGGAGTAACCACTTTTAAGCAGCAGTGAGCGGGTTTTGGCCTGTTTGCACGGGGGTAAGCACTGTTTACACAGGTTAAGCAATCAAGAAGGTAACTGAGTGTAAGGAACTGTAACCAAAAGTAACCGCTGCTTACCGTCATGCAAAGCCGCGCACACTAGCTCACAACTGCTTAAAAGTGCCTTAATCACTCCGTATCCAACGGCCCTTGTTCTGCCCAGCAACAAAATAAATGGCCTTTGCAAGGCTCGAAACCAGTACCCTGCACATCACAGATAATGTGATTTACCACTAAGCCATGACGCATATACCGACATCTGATGTTATCACAAACATATCATCAAGCACAGTCATTCAACAGTATAGGAAATGTATTTCATTATGTAGATGTATGTGTGTGTGTTTATGTCCAGACATATCTACATACATAGATATAGATATATATATATATATATATATATATATATATATATATATATATATATATATATATATATATATATCAAGAACAAACCATGTGACAACAAAGCATTAAAAAAGAATGAAAAGGAAAACACCAGCAACTCCTGTACTATGTAGTGGTGTTGTCCTATGTAATATCAAGACTCCCTCAGACAGACATGTGTCATTAATACACACAAACATTTGTACATTGCCCAAATACATTACTTTGAGCATTTTATTTACATTAAAAAAACAGTTCCTGTCCAATCATAATGTGAGAGCAGTACTCTTGCAAGGTGCTGTGTGCAACATCATCATAGAAAAGTTAAATGGGGTAACCATAGAGGGACTGGTAGTTTCACGTGTACACTGGGGTCATCTACATCATGTGTACCTGGAACCTTTAGGAGTCATGTGCATATCAAGATTGTGTGCCTGAGAGAGGGGTGAGGACAACAGTAGTATGTTGTGATGCAGATCACATGTGTCCAGTGGACATGTGTGCGAAATGGACAGCTATGTCTGTGGCAAAAGTCATTCTGGGAACAGATTGGGCTTTTGTTTCCATTTTTGTAAGATGAGAGTGGGATGTTGGGGAAGGAGAGTAGGTATGCTTGTGGAGCATAGGTTGGGTGGGATGACAGATAAGACAGCATACAGGGGTGGTATATGACATGGGGGGGGGACACCTTGGATGGGGAGGGGTGTTTGGCAGTCAAAAGGCCATAAGCCCCCAAATGGAAACAGTGGGACGGAGGTCCACACCCATCGGCAGTCACCACTGCCCCTTCACAGCCCCAAAGGTGGCTGTGCCTGGGCTGTTGCCCAGGAGGGCAGGCTCACCCCTCTAATTGTGCCACTCTGCCCTTGAGCTGGTGTAGCTGGCCTCAAAACCCCTTATTGAGCTCCCTACACAACACGGCCTGGACTGAACAACGGCCGACAAGTTCCTGTCTGGAACTGCTCGGGTGGCAAGCCCCATCCTCACGGGCGGTTCCACCCAAAGGTGGTGCCAGAGCCAACAGAGGTGGAGGTCCAAAGGAGCTGGGACCCAGACCTGCTGGTGACCGGTGCCATAGCCAGCGGAAGCGGGACAGGTGGGTGCACCGGGACCTGCAATCACATACAGCCTATGGTGTTGCAGTTTTAACACAGATAAGGCTTATTAATACTCAACAGCATCTCAGGATTACCCATAACAACATGCACAGATATTACCATTAACCCAAGACAACATATGCAGCCACATTTTGCAGAGGGAGCACAACACATGCAGAGTTATATACTCGCATGATATATCTGTCCAAAGCGTAGATGACTTGTGACTGCAGCTATGAACAGTGGCTCATTATTGGCATGTCACTGTGATAACCTCAGACAGTGACTGTCATACCACTGTTTCATGTGATGTATGTCCAATCAGGGATGTGATGTCAGTAACTCTCATCACTGTCACCGTGTACTGACTGCAATCCTCACACTCATGCTTCTGCAGTTCACAGATGTGTGTTCTGTGAGTAACACAAGAAACAAATGGTTCCACACACTGACCAGTCCACAGATGACCCTACAGATAGGGGTTTCCTCACAAACAGAGCACAGTGTTGTCAGTTATTAAAACATGCAGACTAGCCATTACCACTCACAACCTGTTAAACTGGTAGTAGTCTGAATAAAGCATAGCTACACTTACATGCTGTAGTCATGTCTGGCACATCACCAATTTCTCCTGTCTTTTTAGGCTGTTTTCTCTACAGTGTATGTTGTTTGAGGAATATCCAGATTTCATCTGTGATGCTGTTTACCAAACACCAGATCCAGGTTCCACTCACAGCGACTGTCATGGGCAAACAGCAACATGATGTTCGCTAGATGATATTGTACTGTGTTTCCGCCGCAATTGGCTATGAGAATGTCACCACAGCCTTCAAATTCCACATGCAAATCAGCCAGAGGAAGACTGCAATAGGTGCAGAGGCCATCACCTGGATCATGACCATCGCCTCTACAAAACACAAGCTGCTGCTGAGCAGGTGTACATCTCCACATCCACCAGAGAGTGTGGGAGGGACAGACAAGCAGGCAAAAGTGATACATCAGAGAAGGGCTTGAGACTAAAACCTAAGCGATCTTGTCTGTCGTGGTGCCTGGGCTACTGTGCAGTACAGGGTTCAAACCCTGACTGAGTAGCCATTATTATTACAAGTGCATGTGCGGTTACTCCATGTGCCACATAGCTGACATATTGGTGTGCTGTAAGAACGTATATGTGTGCGGGTGAGCGACATCTGCAACAGAGATATAGTAGACATACATTAGGTGTAACACACATGGCTGTCCACATGAACAGATGTCATTGTCAACACAACCACACTCTCTAAGGGACTCAGACACATTGGCACACTTTGGCAGGCTCACAAATACACTTCCTAACTACTAAGTTTGCCACACTGCAGTAATGCACATGTATTACATGCAACACAGGGGATATCCTGAGGTTCTATGGGCTAGGGCATGTGAATGTGTCTGACATCAGTTAGTATGTCAATGGGAGTTATACTGGGAGTGACAGTGGTTGGGAGCATCATACCCCACATGCAGACACAAGGTGCCAGTACTGACATGCATGTGTGCATTGCTTCATGGGTGTGTAGTGGTTGGCTGTGCAAGATGGCTGTACAAGGCTGGGTGAGGGGTAATCCTTGGCATCAGGCCACCTGACAATGGTCTGCAGTGCGGTTCAGGGGTGTAGTGTCTGCAATGTCCCACACAGATGGGTATTGTATGATCTGTCCTGTCATCCTGGTTACCATTGTGTGTGGCCATTGCTTTGCAATGCATGCCATGTCTGTGTTTGATATTCCTTGACATAGACAATGCCTGGGATGTGCATGTCCCACAATAATGTACAGTGACATGTTTAAGTGTACCTGGTTTGCCTGGCACATGTTGTGTACACTGACTGTTATCATCAGATGTGCCAATACTGGCCTGTGCCAATACTGGCCTGGTGTGGAAGGACCTGCTAATAGACAGCAGGTTGACCCTGCACCTGCAATGATAGCATGATACAGGTATTCCATGGTGTCAGTGGCATCTGTTCATACAGGACATGTGTGTAAGGCATTGTATGTCTTTTGTGGATCACATTTGATGGCACCACATATGTTGCAGGCGTCCATTGGGGAACATAGTGAAGGTGCATTGTCTGCAATTATGTGCCTATTGTACTGTTGGACAGGGTGCCATGCCCTCTGTGGCCCACTGCAATCACACCATGCCTACTATCTGTCAACAATGTGCAGGGTACTAGCAACATAGCAGGATATTCTAGGCAAGTGTGTTTGTGTATGACACATGG
>NC_056733.1:807882495-807892495 GCF_019279795.1 Protopterus annectens | reverse complement strand
ACACACAGGTAGATGCTAACTACAGCATGTAGTTATGAATGAATGTGTCACACACATTGCTGCCCTGAAAGGCATACATTGATAGCAGGTTGTGGACAGTGGCATTATACTTGGAACAGTGGCATGTGCAAGCATAATATGTAAGCCCCATTATCTAATGATACTGAGGTACAGGTGTCAAGATGACCTGTCCTGGCTGTGTTAGTAGTTGTCATTATTCGCAGGACTGCTACACTAAGTATATCTGACATTGGTCATATATACAATGTCTGCTGGTGTCCGTCACCTTAGATGTAGCATTTGATACCAACCACATTACTGCCACTCACAGTGATGTCATGGTATGAGTGGCAACTGCTTGACCAAAACAATGAGCCAATGTCCTGGTGTAATTATGAGGTTGTCCAGTGTCTGTCATTGCGGGATGTCATGACTGAAAGACAAGCCTTTGTCACACAGCACATGCATCCATGATTCAAGGGAGTGTGGATAATACCTGGGTCGCATTTACCCATATAGTGGCATTCCAAGGCAAAAGTCCTAAACACAGAAATAACACCCTGACATCCACAAGACAATTGCATTGGATGCTTATGCTAACCAGTGCTAGATGTGTGGCTTTTGTAATCCATTTGCTCAATGTAGAACCTACAATGGGGAATACTGACATCTGTGCAGTGAGGAACACCTGGCTGAAGGCTCTGTAGTGCACAATTGCACTACCACCATATAACTCAGATCCAGACATGTGGGCCATAACACTGGTATGGACCATTCCAGGTGGTGGTGTCCACATATTCATAAAGGCTACTCACAAGTAAAGACCACTACTCTGACATAAGTAATCACAGATGAGTCAGGTACAGGTTACCATGGCAAAAGCTGCATTCTAGAGTGTATCCTCATACATCCACCACCATGTCCTCAGACTACCAGCACACATCCATACATGTGGTATGACATAGTATGGTAGAACACCAAATAACCTTTGATTGGTGGACTGTACCTAGCCCTACATCAACTGTGCAAAGTACCCATGTACTGCCACAGTTGCATAATTATGTTATGCAAGGCAATTATACCACTGTTTGTAACCAGGTCAGTTGTACACATACCAGGGTCCCTCGGATGTTGTCAGCATTAACACAGTCGACTGTTGCTGTATACCTGTAAACAACACCCTCATGGTTGGATATGACCTAAATGTACCTGCCCTGGATATGTACATCCCACACTCATACAACATAAATGAAAATACCATAGCTGTTGTTGTACTTTCTACATACAGGTGGCTACATTCATTAAACACATGCACATGGCAGATAGGTCCATGCTTCTGAATAACAGTACATAAAGTTTGATATCTATATTGGCAGAGGTAATATTCCCACTCTACTGGTCACCCATAACACCTATCATATCATTCAACAACCCATGTGACATGTATGTCATTAGACATGTCGACCTAATGCAATGCTTACAAACATACCCAAATAACAAGATCATAGGACCTACACACATGGCCTGTATTGGTAGACTCAGGGAAATACAGCTATGTTCTGTATGTTCCTGAGTAGTTACAGGTGATATGTCTATGACATGTACAGCCATGTGTGCCCACAGCTCCTACATATACCCCATGTCAAGAATTGCAAGCCATGCATGCTGTGTGCTGTCTGGACATTAACCTTATTACCACAATAGCCAGAACGTGCTGGGGTGAGATGTTTACAAGCCACAGACCTCACACATGCTTGAATGAGTGTAATGCCTAGCTCAAACAGAGCACATTGCTGGCACTCTTCCAGTAATCATGAGGTGTGTGTGGCATATATGAAGTGCTCACTGTTGACCGTTACAGTGCCCTTGCTTCACCATGGAATTGTCAAGTAACAGTTTGTGGGATCATGACATGGAATACTGCTGTGTGTGTGTGTTGCTGATATGTGCTGTTGGCATGAATGTACACTTGGCTACTCAGTGAAGGTGGATGTGTGTCCTAACAGTACATGAATACAACATCCATTATGGTGTAATGTTGGGCTAGGTTTCACACATGGTGTGGGGAAGGTGTGGAATGTATCCTCTTGACCTGCTAGTCCACTTACTGATGGAGACTGCATATGTGTACATGTATTGATGTGTGTTTAGATTACATGTGTGTGCAGTGTCTGATGTTTGAAGGTGACTGTTGTCTTACTACATCATGCTGTTGCAATGCAGCCTCAACATTGCCAACTGTATATAGTGATATGCTCAAAGTACAGTAAGCTTTATTTTAGGTATGGACATATGTTTGGACATGACTACTAAGTGGTGGGGCTACTTTGCAGATAAATGATTACTGAGGACAGCTCACAGGTGTGTTACAACCATTCCTACAATAACCTGTGTAACTGCTATGCTATGGTTCTGTTAATTGAAGTGGAAGACACACAATGTAGAATTCAGTAAGGGTGAGTGGCAAACCACGTGACACCTGTAACAGTAACACCTCCCCTGGTCATATATTGTGCATATATCAGCACAGGTGGCAAAGGAAAGAGTCAGTACACTCTGTAGCACATGCGATAGTGCTGTAAGTCTGTAATACCTCTCATGAGATAGGCAGGTGTTTGATTCACAGTACTGGCACATGTGGGTGTGTGTGTGTTCATATATGTCATGTATGGTGGGGAATACATCCCAAATGTTTTTCAGTCTCCTGAACACTGTGGTTGACATCAGTACAGAGTGAAGTGTAGAAAGAAAGGCAAAGGCAGGTGGTTGAATCTCACACATGTCAAGTGTCTGTATGTGTGTGACATAGGTGTATATTTTTGTGAATGCCACAGTGTGTGTGTGTGTGTGTGTGTGTGTGTGTGTGTGTGTGTGTGTGTGTGTGTGTGTGTGTGTGTGTGTGTGTGTGTGTATGTATGGCTGTCTGGTCCCTGGTGTGAGGCTGTATTTTACCATAGTGAAATGTTAAGGCCCCCTCCCCCCATCCATTCAATGCAATCTAGTATCCCTGTTGATGTCAATAATCTTAGAAGGGCATTCTAACCGCCTGTAAACATGTACACCCTGGGGTGAGGCTTGTTGTTACATAGCTGACTGATGAACCCCCCACCCCACATTCACTCACTGCAATCTAGTATCCCTGTTGATGTCCTCGATCTTAGGCCATTCCAACTACCTGTACATGCGTTATCTCTGTGGCGTGTCTTGTAATTGTCTAGTACTATAATGATGATTTGCACATAGGCAGGGGTTCTCATCCCAACACTGGCAACAGTGTATTTGTGTGTGTGTGTGTGTGTGTGTGTGTGTGTGTGTGTGTGTGTGTGTGTGTGTGTGTGCGTGTGTGTTACTGTGTCTGTGAATCCCTGAGTGTGTGGGTGTGTTACTGTGTCTGTGAATCCCTGAGTGTGTGGGTGTGTCTGTGTTTGCATCCTGTCATGAGAGCGGGTATTACTGCTTCCCAATTTGAAGCCACTTCTTCCACTGGCCTTTACCCTTGTTATCTGCTATACCACTCTTTTACCTCCTCCCCGCTCCAGGTAACCATACCTGTGATGTCTCCTACTATGGGTGTGATGGCTCTGAACACAGTGGCTTACTACACAGCTATCATGCTCTTGGATCATTAGATCAGTAAACATAATTGAAACTTGGGAGATTAAAACTGCGATGTGGAAGCTACAAAGTGCATGCAGGTATTGTCATACCTGACCTGTGAGTAGTCAACATTTACATATGGGACACTAACTGCAAATACTGACATCCCCCGGCACATGCAACTACACCTGAAAGAGGAAGGCAGAACATCAAGATCAACATGCAGTTACTGTTACACATGATACATACTGTCAAAAGTACCAAATGCATTCTAAAACTATACTACATGGTATGTCCATTGCCTGTCAAACACTATTCAACAATATTAATCTACAATTGTCTTCCTAGTATGTTCACCCTGTGCATCAGACCATATGAGCATGTCCCTGCACCTATGATGTGGATGACAGGGATGTGGCACAGGCATAATCATATGCACAGGGTGATAATGTTTGCCAGAGGCCTAGGCTGCGCCATTGGATGACATTATGTGTGTGGGTTAGGGCCTTTGATATCATTGGGTGTGTATGGATGTTATGCGTGTGTGTGTTGAGGTACCCTACATTTGTTTCTGGTGTGTGTGTGTATGTATGCACACAGGTCTGGCATATGGCTGGCCTACACTGGGTTATTATTGACAGCTGCAGACTGTACAGGGCAGGTTCCACAGTTCACGGTGTCCGGCCATGGCCATGTGACCTGCGCCTGCCAGGGGTTGCTCGAGCACTACCAGGCAGAGGTCCAGATTGGGTACTGTCTGATGACAATGTCCACTGGAACTGTGTCCCTGTTGGGACCATCTAGGACCACGTGCACATGGCCTGCTGTGTCCTGGTGTGGACAGCACAGCACCAGCTGCACTGCTGCTGCTACCACTACTATGGGAGTGGGTATGTGAAGTAGCATGTTCACGTAGACCTTCAACAGGTGATGTAGCTGGCCAACGTCCACATGCCTGACACCTCACTCCCACCAGAGGTTCCAGCACAGACATTCCACACTTGAGGATTGACATGCCACGGTCAAGAACTTCCACCATGTCACCCAATCGTCTATCCATGACATCTGCAAGATGATGGTGAGCATTTGCAATTGCCTGGATGTTGTCAGTTAAAGAACAGACAGCAGCCCTCTGAAGCCTCAGACCTCTGTTGTGCCATTCAGCACATGCCTGTGCCTCCATTACAGCCTGAAACATGCATCTGGTTACACCAGCTGATGTGCTTTGTCTTGCAGGGGCATGTTGGCTAGTGGTCCTCCTATGAGCAGCACTAGGCACATGCCTGTGTGGGACATCACCAGTCAGTTCGGCTGGGATCATGGTGTGCAGGCACACCTTCCATAGTTTCCACACTTCCCTGTTCCATGCTACCATCTGCCAACTGTCCTTCCTCTATGGCCAGTGGTGAAGGGGTATGTGTAGACAGGAGAACTGTGTGCAGGGATGAGGGGGATACAGGTGGAATGGCAACCAATGGCACAGATCCAGCTCCTGACAACTCTGCCTGTGCCTCAATCATACTTTCATCATCACTGCTGGAGTCTGTGAGGACACTAACATTAGGTGGACCACAGGAGGACAACACACCTACATCAACACTTGTGTGGGCAGACAAGAACTGTACATTACAAGTTATACAGCACAGCACAGACACAGACATACACAGACAGATGCACACAGACAGACACACACACACACACACACACACACACACACACACACACACACACACACACACACACACACACACACACACATACACACACATGCTATGGCACCCAATGGCATGCAACATGCATATGATATGGCAGATGGCATTCAGCTTAAACAATTATAGTGGTAGTTATCATACATCCCTGAGTTGCACACAACAGCATACATGTGTTATAGCAGAAGGCATGCACCTTACACATTTATAGTAGTAGTTAGCACACATCCCTGCTTTGCACCATTTGTGTTAGCAGCTAATGCCCCATACCTGCAACCCAATGCATGCACTATGTACCGTTGCACCACACTGCCATGTTTTGTGCAACATACCCCACATGTTACCAGACCTTTGCACATCTGCCACTGATGCTTTGTGTTGGCCACTGCCCCTATGTGTGAGTAGGACATGTGCAGAAGGGTATGTGGAGTGAATACTATGTTTGCCAGAACCCTAGCTTGCATATCTCCCCCACAGCAGTGTATGTCTATTCAACATTATTCTGCCTACCCCTGAGCCAAGTCTACAGATATTGTGCATGTGGCTGTACACACGTTTGACATGGCTGTCCCTACTTTGCAATGGTACCACACCCAGCACAGGTTAACAGTACACCAGCCTTATGTGTGGCATATGACCTTGCCAATCACATGTAGCATGACATGTCTTCTGCTGACGTGTTGAATGACATGCATACATGTGTAACACAATGGTGTCCTTTCAAATATACAGTAAAGTAATGGTGTCCCAATGCAGGGACGTGTTATACTAACATGGACCTTCAGCTGATGCAATGTTGTCTGTCCATCCTACAAATATGATGTGTATAGCCATTGCAGGGCATCATGTGGCTTTACCATTGCTATACAGTGTGAGTTACAGACACAGTTCATAGCCATGACTGTGTTCAGATACAATACATATCTAACGTGGAATGTGACCCACATCACTGAGGTGTATACACACTAAACTCTAATGTGGAATGTATGACACAGGTCACTGTAGGGTATACAGATGACACTCCTGCACATCTGCAACCATATTACTGATGCCTGGCAACTATGCCCAGACATGGCTAACTTAGCAGTACTCCATGTCCCACATGCCATCTGTGTAACTCACACACATGAGGAGCAAGCATGACAGTGATGTCTAACACCAGCAAGGTGAATGTACTGTATCTGTGGCCTGCTGTGATTGTATGTGTATGTTGTGAAACACATATATGTATTTGGATACTGTATAGGTGAATACTTTCATGTCATGACACACTCAAGATGTTCAAGACATGTTATGTGATGGTTTTGATGTCATGCCTACACATGCTGTGCACAGGCCTATATGATGTTTAGTTTTTCACATCTGCAATATCACCATTACACAAAGGCCATAGTTGTATTGTGTTGAGCCAATGTACAACAGGGTTTACACACAAGTACATCACTTCTGTGTGTCTGTTGCTTCATGTCTCTGGTCATCCTCCATGGCCATGTATACACATGTTTTGTCCAATGGTTGTGATGGGCATCTATGTCGCATGTCAGTGTTATCCCATATGACATACACCCATAGATGTCATATGCTCCACCGAGTACAGTGTTATGAAGGCAATGGGTGGTATGTTTGGGATGTGAGATATCATGTTTTGCGGGATAGTTGACCAGTGTTGCAGTCAGCCCACTACATGTCATGGACATGTCAGATAGCACATGACATTGTGTGACATTCTTAGCACAGGTATAATCCACAAGGGTGAATCCTGTGGGCTGGTCATAGTCCAGCTCCAATACATTTAGAGTGTGTGCACACATATGCTCTCTGTATAGTACTGTTTGTATTCCCCACATGTGTAATGCTGATCTGTAGTACCTGTCCCTACAGTGAACCACACCTCCACCATTGTATTCACAGCTGTCCACACATCTGGCAATGACAGTTTATAAGGTTTAGTGTAGGTGTTTCATATAGTCTTCAGTCATTCCAGTACATGTGTGGTAACCCTTACTAATGATGCATTGCAGGTCTGACCAGTGTATATTAACAGGACCACCATATATTATGTGTACGTGTGTTAAATGACCACATGGCAGATAGTATGCAATTAATATGATCTATGCATTATCAAGCCTGGTAAATAACAATCTCACCTGCAACAGGCTGGTGTCGCTATGAAATGCCGTAAGCATGGTACCTAAATAGGAGTGTCACAGCAGTAAGATCATTATCCACACCTATGTGATAGCTACAGGGTGCAAAGTCCATATTAGCACATAAGCTAGTACAATAGACTATACTATGGAGTATGCACCTCTGTCCATACATAGAGTAGCAGACTATAGTATGTGTCATGTGTACATACATGCCTTGCATATGATGTTACATTACATATTGTACAGTAACACATGTAACTATATGAAATATAGTTGTGTTATATGTGCAGTATTGACTTACCAGGCAACTTCAGGCTTGGTGGTTGAGAGACACTCACCTCCACAATAACAGCTAAAGCTTGTGGATGGAGGTCTGCAGGTGTCTCCAGGTTGGCCAGTAAGCTCAGCTTGAGTGCGGTGTGAAGTGGGGGCTGGGTGAGTGCCCCCACTGTTGCACCTTGTTCCTGAGTGATTGCATTAGCATGCTGTTTTTCGCCCATCTTATGAGGAGTCCATGCAGTGGCGGGACACCCCTGCTGATAGGTGCGTTTGTGGCCAACATCATTTACCTTCTCCCGGCGGGAGTTCCTCTCACTGGAGGCATCCCACTGCTGTGCATCGTGGTGGCACATGGCTGAAGAGTGTTACATGGTTGTTGAGGAGGTATGGGATGAGGATCTCATCCTCCAGAGTAAGATTGTATATGGTGGCCAGCAGCACACGCGGCATACTCTGGAAGACATAATGATGGAGACAGGTCAAAGTAACTCACAGAGAAGTACAGAAGTACAGCTGAACTTCACATGTGTATCATTTATTAAGATTACAAATATGTCTTTGCAAATCTACATAGCAGCTAACACCACTGACATGTTTAACTCCAACACACATTTGACACTTACTGGTGATTTGATGTTATCACCATATATGTGTGTGTCCAAGTGATGACATTGCTCATACTCCATGTGGATGTCTTGATGTGGTCATGTCTGTTTGCCTGTAAACTGGTGTCTTTACCTATCAGCACATGCCTGGATAATGTCTTCACATTAATGCAATAGACCTTAATGATGTGTTAGCCCATATGTCACATATATAGTCATACACAGCCTTAAGGACATGACCTGTGACCCTGCAGACTTGCTCACAGAAAGTTTTACATGTATGTGTTTTGCCATATATACATCTACATGGCACTGTACAGCTGTTTAGCATCCTGCCATGTATTACCTGTAAGTTGTACGTATGTGAGAACACATCGGGACAATGGCTAGCCTGATGGTATTTTGCGGGGCTGGATATCAACTATAGCATGTATGGTCACGGCAGTGAAGACTAGTAGGCTATATGCCCTGGGTCATTTATGAGGCTAAGGCTGAGCGGTTATCTAGCTGTAGCTAACAGACGAAAGGTAAAGAAGTTTCAGTGGCAAGTTCGAAGCAGTGCCACATAACTTGATCCTGCCAAGGTTACTGATATATTTGCCATGCAATCCCTCACACCATGTTACAAAGAGGGGTAAATGTGCAGCTTTGCTGGACAGGGATGCATAGTATGGCAGGAGTAATGTAAAGTGTATGGGATGCAAGAGATCTGTCAGGTACATGTTGTGATCCTTGTACTGGAAAGGTGGATGTCCATGAAGTATGTGTTTATTTGAAATCAGGATGTAGGTAAGTGTGGCATGTCCAACATCTGTGGAGTTGGACATGGCTTTATTCAGACTAGGCATCATGCTGCCATAGTGGAAAAGCTAGGGATAGGGAGGAGGAAGGCCAATGTAATGAGCCATCCTTGGAACAGGCCAATAACCTTTAAAGCGAGATCTATTATGGGTCACGGAAGGTGCTGAAGTATGGCTAAACAATGATCTCTATATTCCGGCGGATGGCACCCTGTCATGATTAGGGGTGCCACGTATGACTACCTGTCTGGTGTGGTGAAGTAACTATCAAAGGAAAGACTACTGTCCAACTGCAGCCCATACACACACAGTTTCTGTTATGTTGACTGCTGCCTAGGTGGTAGTTCATGGATACAGAGTTTTTAACATAGGGGATGACAATGCAATACTTAGCTGTCAGATTGTGGCCATACGTCACACACCACACATCAGCCCAGAAAGGCCCTTCTGTATGTTGACTGCAGCACACATTGAGTCAACTATTGCTCCTAGTTCATAGTCATTTGCAAAACATCACAATGGCAGATGCCTTCTGTGTTAGTCTGTGTGGTATAGATAACAAAGAGGGGAGTACCCAGGAATTCAACCCTGTATTACTGTAGCTGGCACTGGTTTTGATGTGCGCGTGTGTATTATTGAGGTCAGACACCCTTTCTAGTAGTGTTGGTTCTTGCCAAGCAGACCAGTTGCCAGCCCCCCTCCTTGTGACATGGGAATATACACCCTAGTTTACTGAAGTGTATGCTGGAACTACAGTATGGGTGATGGTATCCCTAAAACCTGGCAAGGTCATGATATGCTGGGTGAATCAATGACATTACTGTCATCTGGCATCTGTACTGGACCACATCAAATAAGTT
>NC_056733.1:807846609-807881995 GCF_019279795.1 Protopterus annectens | reverse complement strand
GCGTGTTAAACCACTGCTCAGCTACGGGCACTCATTTTGCACCAGTTAGACCACTGCTCATCTACGGGCAGATGCACTCTGTTAAACTGTAGCTCAGCTATGGGCACATCTGGCATTTTTTATTCTTTTGTTACCTCACATTTCTTCAACATAAATGGGCTATTTCATTACATTTTACATAAAATGTGGTTTTATGTGTACATATTTGTCAGGGAGTTGTTTCCTGCTTATTTTGCTAAAAATAAATAATTGGTGTTGTGGGGGCTCGAACCATGAATGCCTGCTCTTCAGCCAACATCTCTACCGCTACACTATTGCTTCTTGGCTTATTTTGCATATTTAGTTCTTATATGCTTTCCCACTGACTGCTAACTGTAGCTGCACTACGGGCATGCCAGCAAGCGCACTCACGGTTAAACAATTTACAATTTAAAAAAAATATATAACATGTTTATTTATATGTTTTCTGTTCATAGTCTGTGGGGGCATGTGTTGTGTTCTGTTTATTCACATTTCCGTGGACTCTGTCGTGGGTGTTTACTTTGGGAACTTTTCCTCTTCTGGGGGCGTGTCCGCTTGCAGGGCTCGGCCTACGGACACGCCCCCTACTGTCTTACATGGACCGTGTTAGCCTTAAGTGTGATTCAGCATGCTCTCATGAATATGCAGAGCATGCTGACATCACTCCGTTTAACTGCAGCCTCCGTGTATGAGTTATAACTCTTACACGGAGGCTTCGTGAATCCTGCCCAGTGTTTATTAATTCCACTGTTTATTTGATGCTTACCTGCAACACACCAATACTAAACTTCTCAGATTTTAAGAATGTATACTACTATATACATTGCAAAAATGTTATTTTGTAAGTCATCTGCATCTGAGTTCGACAATCCGTTACATGATTTTTATCAGTCAAATGTATTCTTTGCAAGCTAAAATATTTTAAAGTTCTTGTAACAATCAGTAGTGTATAGCTTCAACAAAGAAACTTTATTTTTCGTATGAAATAATCCGAGATCATGCATGGAGATGTAAAAGAAAGTAAAGAAACCTAAAGGATTTTCTGAAACATTATCTGATTCTAAAATCATCTTACTGCTTACTATTTGGTACTTCTTGACTTTCATTAGTGTGAATAAGCAACTATTATTTTCTTGCAGAATAAGGAAGTGTTTTTTATTTGTGTGCTGTTTTTGAATTTTTTCTTGCAAAGCGCAGAAAAAGATGTCACAAACACACACCTAGTTGTTCTATGCCTTTACAACTACCAAAGATGAAAAGGTGGGCTGAGAATAGTTGAAGTATACCTGTCAACTGTCCAGATTTTTGCAGAATGTTCAGATTTATGCCTCATATTTTTGGTCTGCTCCTCATAAAAGTTTGGTTTTCTGGTAAATCACTGGTAAACCATTGAGGATTGAAGTCACAAAATAATGAGAGACATTTGAGCTTCAGACTTCATACCCCTCAGAAAATTCATACTAGACAGGGGCGTGGCTAGGATGTAGACTGGTTGGCAGCATCTTTTCTCAGTTCTGCACTCAAAATATATTTCTGACAGGAATTTTTAAAAACTAGATATTGTAGACAAACCTATTTTGTTGAATTACTTCTACTAATATCACTAGAAGTCTACAGTGCAAAAAATTTGGCTTTAAACATTATTTTTCCTGTCAAAAACAAGAAGGAAGGTATCTGAATCTACTGAAAATGAACTTTTCTAAGCATACCACACAGGACCAGATGATGAAAAAGGAGATACAGTCTTTATTAAATGCTATACAAGACTTGTCAGTGAAATTTGACAAAATGAATACCAAACTGGACACTTTTGAGGAGAGATCTACAAAACAAATACAGCAACTACAAGAAATAATGACGCAACAGAAGTCTCAAATAGCTGACATAGAGAGATCCTTAAATGATACTGAGGGCAGACTCTCAGAACAAGATCTTCAGCTACATTTTTATCACAACAAAATGCTTCATTACAAAATAAAATAGAGGATCTAGAGAACAGGTCCAGACGAAATAACCTTCGCATCTATGGGCTACCAGAGAAAACAGAGGGAGATAACATGGTGACTTTCCTTACTATCTGGTTACCAGAAGTTTTAAAATTGCCTGAAGCTCTTTCTTATGGAATTGAAAGAGCCCACAGATCCTTAAGAGCTGCTTCATCAACCATCAAATCAAAAACTCACCCGAGGTCAATAATAGTAAAGTTTTTTTCATCACAGGACAAGGAACTTATTTTAAAAACAGCATGGTCAACTTCTCCAGTTAAATACAAAGACAACATAATCAGATTTGATAATGATTATTCTGCTGGAGTTATAACTGCAAGAAAAGAATGTCTCCCTCTGATAAAGGAATTGAAAAAAAGACAACTTAAAGTCCACTTGCTGTTCCCTGCAAGAATAAAAATATTTTTTACTGAAGGTCCTAAAACTTTTGACACTCTGCAAGCAATAGTTTCTTATCTTTCAGCTAATAAAACCTTGGATAATGTGGAAGAAATGGATTTCTCCCAATTTGGGGTTAAGCGCCACTTAGAAAAAAATGAATGGAGCACTGCTGACAAAAAGAAGAAGAAACGATAAAAGACATATGAAAAACACAAACATTATTGTCTTCTATTTGCTCTGTAAGGCAAAAAAGTTATTTGAAAGCATTCATGCTTTACACATGTGTCAGTCTTTGAAACAATATAAATACAAGATAAGCAGGACATTTTATAACTAAAGCAAACAACCCTAAAGAAAGCAAGGTAACATATATTTCTCTATTACAGTGTAAATACTTACAGTCATGATTTTTCTAACTCTAAATGATGTTTAGATAGTTCATTTATAAATTACCTGCCTTTTACTGCTAGTATAGAATATGATGTATTTACACTGACATATTAATGTGGTGTGTTTAAATAAGCATGATTCCTTTTTATATTATTTACACTAAGCTGCATGAAATATCTAAACTGATGTATTTAATACACATAATAATATATAAAAACTGATAGTAATAACTGTCAAAAGTGCCTTGAAAAGTAATTATCTATTCTTTGATGCTAAAAGTGCCTTTTGACTAACAAACAACTGTTTGGCTTGTATATCTGCCCTTAATGTTAAGAAAACTAATAGAAGTTTAATGAGCTGGTGTTCAGTTTAAAAAGCCCTAAAAACTTCACTTACTTTGTTTTTGTCTTCCGCCATGGTCACGAGCTGGGAACTCTTATTTTACCACCCCTGAATGAAGGTTCTTCAGTTAGAATCCATTACAGTGTGTTAAACCTTCTAACAGCACAAAATGAAAGTAAACAGTCATGAGTGATGTCAGCACTAAAACAAGACAGTATGGGTGTGGTGTCAGCTCCTAAGCTACTTAAAGTAACCAGCACACTATTTATGAGATGGCAAAGTGCTTTTACAGTTTTAACAAATATTAAAAGTACACTGAAGTACCTAATGAATTTAGAAGGTATCAACACATACATGACGTTTTATTATATTGTAATATTTGTTATTCATTTTGAATTGTACACATAAACAGCACACAAAGCTTAAAAAGAAGTATATCACTTGGAAGAAACTGTATGAATAGTTAACACATACAGACTTTACTATAAACTTTTCTGATAAGATCACCCACGTAAATTACTATAATTTAACTTAATTTTATAAAATTTAATATATTTAAGTCCTTGACTAGAACTATATAATATATTTGTAAACACACTGCAGCTAGTGTACTCAACCTTAAGGATAGTAAGTCAATTAAGGTTCATGAATGTAGCTATGTGTTATTAGGCATTTTAAGGGTAAAAAAGAGTTGCTGTTTAATTATCAAGATACTCTGTAAATATTAAATTGTTCAAGTAGCACAATCATTAAGCAGTAATGAGCAAGAAAAAATCTCAGTCTTGCTTATGACATTGTTATATATATATATATATATATATATATATATATATATATATATAGGAAAGAACTGCTGAATTATAAGTATGCTTTTATTAAAGGCAAGTTATATTAATATTGAACACCCTCACTGAAAATGAATGGTTGTGTAGAGACACAGTAACTCCCATTATATAACCAAGGCTAAAGAGATTGTCTTGTATGTCTAAATTGATCAGCCTTGAACCTTAGATTGCAAATAGACATGCAACATACTTGTACTTATAATACTGAATATATATTATATAACATCACAAACGCTAAAGCCATTGTCAGCTATATCTCATATCAATCAGCATTAAAATATGATTTGAATAGCATAGGCATTTACTAACATATTGCTGTTGGTACCTGATATGCATATAAGTAACAGGTCTAATTTCTGTCTATGAAAGTAAATACCAGGCTGTGTGCATTTGTTAATTATGAAACAAGAGCATGCTATCTATTCTTTTTAATATCCTATAGGTATGTACTTGTTAGAGACACACACATGCTGCAGAGCTGCTAGTTATTGCATATTCATTAGTATATTTCTGACTGCAGTGTTGTAAATATATGGTGTGGACCACTTCAGTTGAGAATATGTCTCTATATTGGGCATGTTCTCTTTTTGAAAGTTGTATATTATCTATAATATGATATGGAGTACCCTCACTAAATTCAAAGAAGCCACAATAGAAACAAATATTTATTAAAAATGGAGAATAGAAGGATGAAGAAAAAAATGAAGGAAAATGGTTGATGGTCATATAAGGTTATCTTTTCCTGTGTATGTAGAAGAGTTGACAGTAACAAGTACCAAACAATTGTGTTATAGCATATTTAAAGCCTACTTTACTTCTCATATTTTCCAACCTTACAGTTATAACACTGCAGATAAATCCTGTAATATCATAAGGAGTATGAGTTGCTATTTGACATATGACATATGTGGTACACTAGCGATGAAATATGCCAGTGGCAATACAAATGTAACGTTATATTCATTGTTACGGATACTTTCTGATTTAATCTACTTGTGGCATGGTTAACTGATGCATATAATGCTTAACATTTTTTTTTTATGTATGTATGCATATATGTGTGTATGTATGTATGTGTGTATATATATATATATATGTGTGTGTGTGTGTGTGTATGTGTATGTATATGTATATATATATATATATATATATATATATATATATATATATATATATATATATATATATATATATATATATATATATATATATAGGTAGACCATTACAATAAATTTGATACCTATGAATGCCACTCACACTATAAGGGAGATAGACAGCAAGCATATTATTTTTAAGATGCATAACCGTTATTGCTACACAAAAGATATATTAAAATAAAAGATTTTCCTTTACAATTTAAACAAAACCAAATAGTTAAGTATTAAATCTATGTATAGTTGTGTTGCCTTAGTGTTTTATAAAATATCAAAATAGATAAAGACTGTATTTAAGTAATCTGTAAAGACAGATACATGTATACTTAAAAGATATATAAGATACTTTTCATTATAAAACTACCATATGGCGGGGCGGGGAGGATGCTGAAATGCAGACTTAGAGATCGCTTGAATGATTAGATCATTCAAGGATGAGATGTTTTTTCTCATGGAGGGTTTGGTGGTTGTTTATCTTATATTGTTCTCAGTTATGATCTTGTAATTTACTTTTATTGGGTGTCTATAATCTATTGTAATACTGTTGGAAGAAGAAAGAACAAGTCATTCTCTTCATGTACACACATCTACACATTGTTATGAGTATATGAATATGGATAAAAGCAAAGCTAATATAAATCCAATTGCAAAATGTATATCTCTTAATGTAAATGGTTTAAATAATAGCTGCAAAAGGGGAAGTCTTTATAGATATTTAAAGCTATGTGAAGCGCAACTATTATTTTTACAGGAAACACACCTTACACAGGAAGACATAAATAAAATAAACAATAAAAATTATACAATACTAGTAAGTTCCACCTATAATCAGAATCGAAGGGGAGTAGTAATTTTTGTGGAAAAACACTACTTTAATGCCTAAAATCATAAATACGTTCCATGACAACTCAGGAATGTTTTGTCTAGTGACAATATCTATCAATGAAATGATATATACATTAGTGAATATTTATTGGATACCAGGACTAGGTGTTAGAGTGGCCAAACAACACTTAGAAGACATTGTACAATATACCAAAGGCAATTTAATCATAGCTGGAGATTTCAATTGCATTATAAAAGAAACTGACACAAATACTACATGTAAGAGATCACCTTTAACAAAGTTGTTATCTGAGTTTGTTGAAACTTTTAATATAGTTGACATAAATGAGTATGCTATCCCAGATTCACTATTCTTTACACATTTTTCCCATAGACATAATGCATACTCTAGAATAGATAGAGTGTACATAACAAAGGATTTAACCTCTAAATTAAATAAAGTCAAGACAATTTCATGTCCATTTTCGGACCATAACACCATAACGTTTGAGATAGACTTATGTTTCAAGAGAAGGATATCAGTAACAAGAATACCATCTTATATAACAAATCTCAAAGATTTTAAGGAATTTTATATTAAAGAGACACAAACATTCCTAGATATCAATCTTACAAAACATGTATCTAAAATATATATATGGGATTCATTGAAAGCATACCTATATGGAAGAGCGGTGGGATGGTATAAAAATAAACAAAAACAGTGGAATAAGGAATTAATGGAATTACAGTCAAAAGTAGATAATTTAAAGCTTGATATTCAAAATGGAAACACAAACTTAATAAAAGAACTAGAAGATACTAATAAAAAATACTCAGAGATGCTACACCACAAAACAATGATCAACGAGAAAAATTAAACTATGTTACTATTCAATGAACCCTGAAAACCAACGAAGAATAGCAAATAGGACTAAAAAGATTATTAAAACAAATCAAATCAAGGAAATACATAATATAGAAACCAAAAAGAAAGTATCTGATTTAGAAGGAATACTAGAAGCTTTTAGGCTATTTTTTCATAAACTTAATAATCAAAATGAGAAAACAGAAACACATTCAGCATTGAAAGCTTTTCTCAAAACAATGTTAAAGTTAGGTTATTAGAGGAGCAGGTACAACTAATAGATAAACAAATAACAATGACAGAACTTAAAGCTGAAGTAAATAAGCTAAAATTAAACAAAGCTCCAGGTATAGATAATATCACCCCAGAAATGTTTAAATTACTATCAAATGAGGCTTTGTTGTTGTTATTGAATGTCTTTACATCAGTTAAAAATGGTAAAGACATTCCTCCTTCTTGGAAGTACACATTAATATCACCAATTCTGAAACAAAATAAAGATCCCAGTGAATGTTCATCATACAGACCCATTTCACTTCTTAATATAGATTATAAAATTTTTATGGCAATACATGCTGCTCAAATAAAACAATTACTACCACTTTTGATAGAGGAGGATCAACCAGGTTTTATAAAAGATAGGAACACTTATGACAACATTAAAATAATTCTTTCCTTAATTGATTATATAAATGTCACAAAAGACAAAATGAATGTTATTAGCTTAGACATAAATAGCGCATTTGATTCAGTGAACTGGGATTATCTGTGGTTAGTTTTAGAAGAATATGGCTTCTCAAACAACTTCACTTTGTTAATAAAATCATTATATGAAAAATCATTGGCTTATATAAAACTGGGATCTCGTCTGTCTAAATCTATTAAAATAACTAAGGGCACAAAACAAGGCTGCCCTCTTTCTCCGTTTTTGTTTGCGCTAGTCATTGAACCCTTAGCAAATAATATACGTATGGATAAAAATATTGAAGGAATACAACTAGACAACAGCCTAGAGCTTAAAATTCAACTTTTTGCTGATGATATTTTAATTACCTTAAAAAATAATAATAGCAGTTTAAAAGCATTATGGGACTCAATTCAAAACTTTCAAAACTTTTCAAGTCTTAAATTTAATGAGAACAAAACAAATGTATTGCTTATAAATACTAATAAAAAGATCTAAATAAAAATACCATAAATATATCTCTACCGATAATATAATTAAATACTTGGGAATTATAATAACTAACAACCTAGATACTACAATTGAAACAAATTATAAAGAGACCTTAAATAATATTAAAAATCTAATACAAAGATGGAATAAATTCTTCTTTTCAATGGAAGAAAGGCTTTATATAATTAAAATGATCATATTTCCAAAAATTCTTTATGACATATAAGCTTGTTCTTTGCCACCAGCTAAATCGCACCTAAAACAATTAAATGATTTAATGGTAAGATTCCTATGGTATCCAAAAAACCAAGGATAGCTATGAAGTATCATCTAGATGATTGGGATATAGGTGGCATAGGTTTACCAGACATAGAAATATATTTGCATTCATCCATTATTAAAACAATATCATTATGGCTAAATACAAAATATACATCAAAATGGAAGCTAGTTCATGAGAGAATCTGGTTAAAATCAGGATTTGTAGTAGCAAATAAGTATACAGATTTCATACCAAAAAATTTTCTATGGCTGATGAAGAAATATATGATGATACATAAGAATAAAAATATAAGTTCCAAATACATTACTTATACATTAAAAATTTTCCAAAATCTTATTAATAGCAATCCTGATATTAAAGCATGGTCATTTCTTTTATATCCAGTAGCGTACACACAATGTAATATAATAACATTTAATATGGAAGTAGTCAACATGCTTAAAGAAAAGGGATTAATATATTGGCATCAATAGTTAAACTCTGGAAAACCTCCGACAATAGACCAGATTAAACAGAAATTAAATATGGAAGATAGTTCGTGGTTACATGTACAAGAATTAAGACAGTATATATTAAGCAAACAAGAAACAATGCAACCATCAATAAGACAAAATGTTCCTAACCTTATAGAACATATAATATTACTAACGAATCAACCCATTACTGGAAAGGGATACTTATCATCTATTTATAAAACAAACAAAAAATAAAATGCATAATAATGACAAAATATGGAATTATTATAGATCAGTTAATGGACATGTGCCAAATGACAGAGATAAAAAACGAATTCTTCTCTCTCCAAAGCAGACATCACTTTCATTACATTGGAGACTTTTTACATGGCAATTCATACACAGATCTTATGTAACCCCTCATAAAATGGAACTTATGTTTAAGAAAAGTATTGGCTGCTGGAGATGTGATTTATCAATAAAAGTAGACTGGCAACATATGTTCTATGAATGCCATTTGATTAAACCATATTGGGATAAAATAAATTATTTTCTGCAAATGGTATTCAATGATAAATTCCAGATTTCCAAATCTATTATTTTATTTAATGTACCTGTACTCTACTGTGTGCCAAGAACAAAATATGTAATCTTATGGACTCTCCTAGCTATTGCAAGGAAGAACATTACATCAAACTGGAAATCCAAAGCTTCTCCAACTTTTAAGCAATTCATGAATATGGTGTCAGCAGTATCGCAATTGGAAATGAACACTATTAAAGGAAGAACTGAAATAACTACATCATTATACATAGCATGGCAAAAAGTAACTGAAATACTGGAGAATAATGACTGCAGCAGATTATAATCAGGAAACAATTGTATAGAAAGTCAATTATATGTCAACAATAGACACCCTTGTAAATACTTTATTTTGGTTTTAATGTTTGATATCTGTTTAGAGGTTTTAGCCTACCTTTTTAAATAATTTGTAAATACTTCATTGTCATAAATGACCTGCATTCATGTTTTCTTGTTTTTGGAAATGAATAAAAATATTTAAAAAAAAAAAAAAGAAAATTCATACTAATGCAAAACTATTCTATCTACATTCTAAGTTTGTAAGAGCAATATTTAAACATTGTCCCCATGTTTGGTCCTTTGTCTCCACATTACTTATGGCTTTGCCCAGATTTCTTGCTGTAAGAGATTGAGGGGTATGAGCTGAAGTGATAAAAGAAATGTGTTTTTTAACTCATTCACCCCAAGCAGAAATGAAATTTTACAGCAATATGAACCAAAATGCTGTTCTAAAATCTTGAGCCTTTTCTGAAAACTCATGAAGAAAATGTAAAGTAAGCAAATATAAATATCTTATGAAGAGTAAAAAGTAATAAAACATACAAACAGTATAATAAACATTTATTTATAAAGCTCTTTGAGTTAAATAAAGCAATAGATACAAGACATAGACTGGCTTTCCAATGGGCTGTCTTGGACTGGAAAGACTTTGGAGAGAAATATGGTGGACAGGTACCTATGATGCTGAAAAGTTGAGAACTAGATAGCTTCATGAAAAGTGGGGGTCATAGTGATGCCACAGGTGAAGCACAGAGGCATGTAGGCATGCCCACTGTTTCTAGGTAGTTTCATAACTGCAGCTTTTTAGCTTAAGAAGGAAGTAAGAATTAAGCTAGAAAATTAAGCTACAGGTACAAATGTCAGTGCATTTTTTCCTTTCTTTTTTTTGTGATGACTGTTTCTTAACATGAGAAATATAAAGAAAGCCCTGGATAGTCGTCTTACAAGGACTGAAAAAGTTCAATAGAACACTCTGAATTCAGGGTAATCAACAAAAAATGTTCCAACTATGACTGGAATAAAATGGAGGAAAGGGAAGCAGGCTAGGTATACAGGAGAACAGTATCACATGTACTTGGCCTAGAGGTGGAAAATTCAGTGCAGTATACAAGTGCCAGAAATACGGTCACATTAGACATTAAAGTTAATGATATTCTGAGGACTGGTACAAGGAAGGTATGTCATGAGTGGTTAGAATCAGTCTGACTAAATTATGTTCCCTGGAATATCAATGTGGTTTATATCATAAACATTATGCTTTGTAAAAATGCAAGAACAGATTGAGTTATATGTATAGCAGCTTTGTGGAGATGAGAGTAGCAGGAGTGAAACAATAGCAGGCAGGCAGGCTTTTTTGAGGTTGTGGCTAATGTAATTTTCTCAGTTATACCCTAGTCTTTGGTATTAACATGTGGTTAAGGGGGTGTGATTACAGTTAAAATTGACTGGAAAATGAACAAAAAGGTGTTTTCCATCAGATGGCCACCAAAACCAAAATGAGAATGGCAAGATGGAATGCTAGCATGGGGAAATATAAAATATGTATGGCCAGAGAAGACAGTTTCTGGATCTGGAAGGGATACGGCACTTCTTCGGGTCTACAGTATAAGCAAATGGATAAGAAAATAGATTGACAGAAGCTGGAGGATAGGGGAAATAAAGTATCAGGAGTTAACATTTAGAGGTATAATTGTATCAGCAGAACTACCAGATAGGGAGTGGAGAAATTACCTAAGATTAAGGGGAAATGGATTCAGAAGAACAAAGGATAAGTTTGTAATGAAAACAAAGGGAAAAGAATAACTCCTTGTGGGAGTAGTGACATGTTAAGAAAGGAGCTAGGGGGTCAAATTTGAGGACTACAGAAAACACAGGAGTAAGGTGACAGTCGTTTTTTTTTCCTGAAAGAAAATGGGGTATTAACAGATGAGGATTTTTATAGAGGGAGCACTTGAATCTGAGGAGTGAAATAGATGGACATAGATTTTGTGGTTATTGAACTAATGCGGCAGGCATGTACTGTATGTTTTGTGAATGTGTGTAGGTAAGCTCTGCGTGGAATTAGGCCCAAGCGGAATGGGATAGAACTTTTAAGAGATAGCCAGGCAACCATGAATGGTATATTATTGGAGACTTTAAGGAACAATTTATACTGGTCCATAAGTGAAGGGTGTGTCATTTGACTATTGGCATCCATAATAAAATATAAAATATTGAAATGGAAGGAAAGTTGAGGCATTGATAGACTGACTTTGGGTGAAGAGTACTTGAAATCATTCATTAAAGTCATAAAAAGTTAAGAAATCTAGGCTTCTAAATTAGGAAATGGGATGAAGGGAGTGTTTCTAGAAATTAGGGATTGGGTGTTCAGGGTGAAGCAGAGAGATTGTTTATTCTATTGTCTACAGTTGAATGATAGACTATAGTCTAAACCACCATTAGTTACTTGGCCTCATTAGTACCTAAGAGCAGACAGAAGACATGGAAAGAGAATGACATTTCTGTCTGGTTATCTTTCTTGTTTCCATGGAGATGTCAGTTTCTGATAAATGCTATCATGGTTCTTGAATTTATACCTGATACATGTATTGATAACATTTTTGGTTGAATGTATATTGGATGCATATACTGCGCATCTATTATCTGAATGCAAATTGTTTAAACTAAGGATTCTTCTTTACTGTGGTAATAGTTAATGCTTTTAAAGTATTTTCTTCTGTATTATATAATATTACAAATAACTCCAAATTGTTTCTCTAACTTTTCACAGTTTTCCATATCTTTCATACTGAGCATTCAGATAAACTTGTACTTTTACTTGACTACAGTTCCTTTCTGGTGACTGTTTTCTGAATTTTTTAAAGAATATAGAATGTATGGCAAGTTGCATAATTAATAAAGTGAACAATACTCAGGCATTCTCAAGTTGTACAATGTACATTGCAAGTATCAATTACAGTTTTCTTTTTCACAAATTAGGGATTCAGCTGATAACATAACATATTTGCAAATAATTAGACTTTTGTATTGTAAATATGGAAATAGCTGTATAGTTTGATAACGAGTGGTAAAAATCAGCAAAATCTCTAACAATTCTAGTGTAGTACATGCTACAAGGTGAGGTTAAAAATTAAAAAAAAAAAAACGGCAACCTCTCTAGAGAGGTGGTGAATGTGTCAGACTGATCATCACTGAATATAATAACCATTTTTGTATGTATCTGTCAAAACACTTCTCACATATGGAGCGACCAGAATGCTTTCTCACTAAAAATGTCAACAGCCTTAATGACAAAAACTATGTAGACCATCTCAAACCCTCTTCTTGGTATCATACACTCTACTTAAAATTAACCTCTGCCTCATGAATAGAGCCTCTGCAGAATCTATCCTGCCAGACCTATTATATATTTGCAAGTCCAGCAGTAACGGGAACACTCACTCCGGGGAACTCGGTATTTTTTGCAATATAAATAGGACATGCTGGAGTGATAGGTATATTTGTCATTGACAATACCCCTTCTATGAGACCTTCTTCCACTCCCCATAAAGCAAAGTACATCTCTCACTCCATTCAAACATAATTTGGATTAGAAGGTGGGAAACCACAAATTCCTCCCTGGTTTAGCATTAGGGTCTATATTAAAATCGCAAAACCTCACTTACGTGAATGCAGAAATGTCTACACATATATAGTAAACCGCGAAAACACCGAACGTCCTGAAGCGAGAAATTCGAAATGTCGAATCATCATAGTTGGCCAGCCCCACTGCCCGCTATGTACTACCCACCCAAACAAAATATATAATCCACACTTCCCCATATATACACTTCACCCATATATCCCATATCCTAATCAAACATTCACTACACACAAATGTATATAACTATAAACAAACACTCAACTGCAGGAAAAGTATAAATTACATATACATTCAGCTACACAACTATATTACTATACATACACTTAACATAACCCTACTTCTAACCCTAAAGTAAAGGTTGCATGTATTACTATATATGCACTTACCTTAACCCGCACCCTAACCCTAAGGTCCGGAACTATTGCACAGTTACGTTAGGGAGCTATACCGGATAAGGGCCAACTATGACGATTTGACATTTCGAATTTCACGCTTCAGGATGTTTGGTGTTTTCGCCGTTTGCTATATATGTGTTGACGTTTCCATATTCGCGTAAGTGAAGTTTCACAATTTTAATATAGACCCTAACATTCATGTCCCCTATCAATAGGGGCAGCAAGTAAATGTCCCAACATTTCTTTGTTCTGCCTATTTCTGGTTTACTTGTATGCAAAATACATGGGATAATAATTTCCATGGTAATATAAGGCTAAGCTTCTTGGTATTCTGACAGATCAACAGCTTAGTCAGTACCTAGGAACCTATGGATCATTTCTCTCTACCATCATCAGATTTCACCTGATATCCCTCAACAATGTATGCATACTCATACATATCCAAATACTCCAACGACAGTACACACCACAAAGGCAGGCACAGAAAGCTATACGTAGACCACTGAGCTGTGTTGAACCACTCCACGACCAAGGCAAATAATGTACAAAAATGCAATTTTATTGCATACCCAACGAGTATGCGACAGGCTCCACAAGGAATACACAATTGTTAAAAGAATACACAGTTGTTAAGCGCTTTCATCTGACAGTACGCAGACTTCATCAGAACAACAACTATTAAAACCAGTTCATTTAAATAAGCTGATTTGGCGCCAAAATCTCATGCCAATGAATACCTTAACAATTAAATAATTGTTCCTATGGTGAATAAGTTGTATATACATATATATTACCATAAATACATATATAAATAATTTTACAGATATTAATAATATAAAATAAATTTATATAATATGTGTAGACGTAATGAAGTATGAATACAAACATACATTGAATAGTGTACATGTGTATGATTGTGTTTGATTTAATACATTTGAATGATATAAAATAGATGTAAAATAATTGTGTAATTTTGTGTAATAAAAACATATAAAAGTTTATCAAATTTATAGTATTGGGGTAAACTATCTTCATAGCTATATACTAGTCCAACGTCCCAGTGTGAGTATATAAATATATAAATGTGTGAATAAATATAAATGAAAACACTAATAAACATCACACTCTTGCATAACGGGGGCTAGCCCATACTTAAAAAAGGTTTAATGCTTATAAAGTCATTAATACCTGGAAGTCTAGTGGCATCCGTAAGAATCTGCCATCTACTTTCCTTCATAGCAAGTAGTGTTTTGAAATTACCACCTTGTACTGTAACGTCAACCTGATCCACAATAGCAAATTTAAATTGATGTTTGTCACCCCTATTCATAATATGCTTGTATATAGCATTTTTCTTATTTTTGGATTTTATAGCATAACTGTGGTCATACTCATACATATGCATAACAAGTATCATAAACACAATAATATTTCAATTCTAGAGAATTCCAAATGTATTTCTTCCTTTCTTTATTTATTTAATTTGATTACCAGAAAAGTCTAACTGGAAAAAAATAGTAGCCCTTTTTCAGCAAAGGTTAATGGAGAAAAGCTCCAGTGCAATATAAAAGTATTAATAATATGCAATAATATGAGAAAACAGGTGACTGAAACAATTAAAAATGATATACAAGGACTTTATTTATTTTCTTTTATCCTGTCATTTTACATGTTGCATGTCATTAACTGAAAAGTTATTAATTTATGGTAGGCCTCACAAAACAATTTCTTGATACCTTAGAGTGCTATTGGTGTCAAACAGAAATGCACAAAAATTCAATAAATAGCAATGGTGGCTGATATGAGGAACTCTGGTCTCCCTGGCTTTTGTCTCTAGGCAGTTATCTCAGAGGTTTAAGGGAATGAGCTGTTAATAAGCAGCTTTCTGTAGTTCAAAGATTGATTAACTCAGCCTCCATTTGCTGTGTGACTGAGCAAGTCATTAAAGCAGACAGTGCTCCCAGATCTCCCCTAAAAAGGTACACCTATTCCCAGTGGACTTGCATCCATTCCTGCTTACAAGTCATGCCAACTCTTACAGCAGTCCCATAAGCAGCTGTCCTATCCATAGAGTTTAGTAGGCAAAGGGGTGCATGGATAACTGGCTTTTCTCCATTTTCTGTCTCTCTCTCTCTCTCTCTCACACACACACACACACACACACACACACACACACACACACACACACACACACACACACACACACACACACACACACACACACACACACACACACACACACACACAATGTTGTGGGTAGTCTTAACATGAGAAAATACTAGCAGATTAGCTAGGTTTGCCCAGTTAAGGCAGGCTGTGTCATATAGTGATGCGTTTGGTTAATGTGGTTGAATGCAAACTTTGTAAATTTTTTATAAGATTGCACCAGTTTAGCTAGCTGATGGTACTAAAGATTAATTAAAACTAATGAGGCATGCATGAGACTAGGGACTATTAAGGCATGAGCTACAATCCTGCATGCATATTCTGTTAGGACGTGTTTCACTTTATAGTTTATGGTTAACTTTTGAACTGCATATTGAATGTATTGATTATCTCTTAATCTATGACCTTTTATTACTTCCAGAATGTCAGTGTTCTGTGCAAACTCAATTATAATATCATTGGCTAATAATTATGTATATGTGTATGGGTTGGAGACGGTGGCATTGACAAAAAGGCAGTAGTCAGAGCTGGAAGTGGCAGAGTTAAAGATGTTAAGATTTGCACTGGGTGTGACAAGGGTGGACAGGCTTAGGAATCAGTATATCAGAGGGTCATCTCAGGTTGGACGGTTTGGAGACAAAGTCAGAGAAGCTAGATTATATTGGTTTGGACATGTGCTGAGGAGGGATGATGGGTATATTGGGAAAAGGATGCTAAGGATGGAGCTGCCAGGTAAGAGGAAAAGAAGAAGGCCTAAGATAAGATTTATGGATGTGGTGAGAGAGGACATGCAGGTGGTTGGTGTGACAGAGCAAGATGCAGAGAACAGGAAAAAATGGAAACAGATGATCCACTGTGGCAACCCCTAATGGGAACAGCTGAAAGAGAAGAAGAAGATTGGCTAATAATTATGCTAAATCACCATAGTTTGATTGTTGAGTTAGAGGTAAATATACCATTATTTTAGTTTTATTTGGATTTAGGAGCAGTTTAGATTGTTCCAGCCAGTTTTCAGTTTTGCAAAGGAATGCTACATATCATCTTGGAGCTGTTTGTTTGAAGAGGCAACACATATTCTTGTTGAGTCAACTGCATATTGGATTACTTTTGTTAGACATGAGACCGTATGCATTATATTAATATCTATATTAAAAAGTAAAGTCCCTAATAATGAACCTTGTGCCTAATGTTATTTGTTGTGGAGAAGACAGCTCATTAGTCCAGCATACACACGGTATTGTGTGGTTGAGGTGACATTTAAATTAATTGCATTGTTTGTGAGACCTATTTCCTTTAGTCTAAGCATTAGCATGGGATACGAAACTGTATCAAATGCTTTGGGCAAGTAAAACAACTAGGGATACAATCATTTGGCTTGTTTTTGTCTGTCAGGGATAGTATTCATATAGTTAGGTTTTATTAGTGGCTATATTTTTGTCGACTGATGTTTGTTTATGCCATTTTTTCCATGCTTTACTTATGTTATGCATTATCTTTTTATATGTGTTGTAATGCACTGTGAAAGACTTCAGTTGAATCTTTTCCTGCTTTAATGTATTGAATAGTTTAACAAGGAAAAGAAGGTTTTGTTGAAGTGAGTTACAATGTCATGTAAAGACAGAGTTGTAGTGGTTCCCAGTTGTTATGTTTAGGATAGACAAGAACATTTCCTTATCGAGTTTGGTTATATTTCTGCCATTTTATATTCAGTGCTTCTTTGTATTTTAGTATGCTAAAGGGTTATGATCACTAATATTGTTAGACATAATTCTGACATGGAAAAATTTGGCAGGAACTGTAGTTTGTATCCTTTCAAAAATACTTTCACTTCTACCGGTTCTATCTGTCCTTGTGGTAATATAAATTAACTATGTTAATACAAATAGATTGATCCTAGGTTGACTAGTTTTGTGGTTACACTTGGGCCAATCAATATTAAGACCACCTAGGATTATTATTTTAAGCAAGTTAGTGGGGCTATTGTGTTTCACTTCATTGATATTCCATGTTAAACTCTTAGCCTAGAGGGTTTCTCTGTATTTATAAGGGTTAGTCACATATCTTTGAATTTATTACTGCTCAATATCCGAGTTATTTGGCTTCTGTTACATACCTACAATCAACTGCATTACTAGCTGAGTTAAGTACAAACTTACAGTGTTAAAGATTGTATTGCATTTTCTTTTTCTGTCCATTTAATTGTTTCATTGAATATTTTGGTCTGTGTCTCGCTGTAGTTATTTATTTTTCTATTTAATTGTTTCATAGAATACTGTGGTCTCTCTCTGTCTCTGCATCCCACCTGTCCTCCCTGTTCTTGTTCTGGTATTAATCTTGGTGGCTTTGGAATTACCCGCCCCTCCTGTAAATTTGTGTTTGAATTGTGTTGGGTCTATCTCATTTGCTCAGTCAACCGAGTACAGTGAGATCATATTTTGACTTCAGACACTCCTACCAGTCCCATCTGTTCAGCTCTATCCCAGCTCTATTCCAGTCTATTGTTACTAGCTCGTTCTACCTAATACAGAGAGAACATTTGTGAAGGGCAAGCCACTTAGGTCCTTAATTTTGAATTATCTTCTGTTTCTCCTTTCTCCCTTTCCAGTTTCCAAAAAAAAAAAAAATCTAAGCTTGTTTCCTGCCTTTCCTGTAACTAGCCTAGTCCAGATGCAGATTTGCTGTGTCCAGGACTATTTGTAAGCTTCTGAGCACCCAAAGCCTTTCTGTGTTGGAGGGAAGCCTTCTAGCTTATCAGTGGGAGTGGTAAGCACTAGGTAACCTATCTACCACAAGAGTGGTTTCTGGCCCAGAAATTGTAGTTTATTGGCCGTTTGGCAGTTTTTCCATCTCTTTCAACTTACTGGCTTAAAAGCCCGCATTTGCACTTGTTTCTCATCTTTCTTATAACTAGTCTAGTCCAGATACAGATTTGCTGTATCCAGTACTGTTTGTAAGCTTATGAGCCCTCCCAAGCCTTTCTGTGTTGGAAAGAAGCCTTCTAGCTTATCAGTGGAAGTGGTAAGCACTAGGTAGCCTATCTACCACAAGAGTGGTTTCTGGCCCAGAAATTGTAGCTTATTGGCCGTTTGGGCAGTTTTCCCATCTCTTTCAACCTTCTGGTTTAAAAGCCCGCATTTGTGCTTGTTTCCCACCTTTCCTGTAACTAGTCTAGTCCAGATACAGATTTGCTGTATCCAGGACTGCTTGTAAGCTTCTGAATCCCCCAAGCCTTTCTGTGTTGGAGGGAAGCCTTTTAGCTTATCAGTGGGAGTGGTAAGCACTAGGTAGCCTATCTACCACAAGAGTGGTTTACGTCCCAGAAATTGTAGTTTATTGACTGTTTGGGCAGTTTTTCCATCTCTTTCAACTTTCTGATTTAAAAGCCTGCATTTGCACTTGTTTTCCACCTTTCCTGTAACTAGTGTAGTCCAGATACAGATTTGCTGTATCCGGACTGTTTGTAAGCTTCTGAGCCACCCAAGCCTTTCTTTGATGGAGGGAAGCATTCTAGCTTATCAGTTGGAGTGGTAAGCACTAAGTAGCCTATCTACCACAAGATCCAGGTACAGATTCTTAGTTTTAGCACTTGAATTTGCTTAATCCTTCTCAGCACTAGTTCAGAACTTGTTGTTAGCACTAAATAAGCTACAAATTACTACAGCACTCAACCTTCCTCTTTACCTAGAGGAAAACAGTGTTTGTACTTACTTTCCTCACTTGCTTAGAGAAAAATAGCTCTTGTACTCACTTTCCTCGCTTGTCTAGAGGAAAGTAGTTTTTATTCAGACATGTCCAAGGGTTAGCTCCCAGTGTTCTCTCCTGTCTATCTGATGAATCTGGGCATCTTGGGACAATGTAGCAATTGCCTCATGTACACAGACAATCCTCTCCTCTTACCACCCAACACCACAACCTGTGAGAGATGCACTTATCTAGCCAAACTGGAAGTAAAGTTCTTTCCAACCAAGACTGAACTTGACAGTCAAGAGGAGAAGGTGAACACTTGCACCACACCACACTCATCACATAGTCCCAATAAACCTACACCACCAAAATTCACACATAGAAACACAAAAACATTTGCAGAGGCTCTCAATAATAATCTGCTCAAGCAACAGAGGCCTCCAAAGCAGAAACGCAAGCAACCTCCACCCCCCAACACAACCCAAATGACACATAGCCCATAGACTCAGTGTGCCAATAAACCATAGCCCATAAGGTAAAACAATCTACCCAACACACTATTCATAGGTGACTCTATATTCAGGCACACTGATGTCCCACTCACCAGGCTAAACAAGGAGAAGGTTACTGTCAACTGCCTGTCGGGTGCCAGGATCCGCCACATAACCCACGCACTCAGGTCACTCCACAACAAGTACAAATATGACTCTGTCATTGTCCATGTTGGTGTGAACAACCTGAGATGTACTTCCCTGGACTACATGAAAAGAGACATGGCAGGTATGACCCTAGCCCTGAGTAGCATCCTGCCATCACCCAGAATGATACTGCAGTACAAGGACAAAATGATTAACTTCAACAATTGGCTAAACTTCTGGTGTCATTCTAAGGGGATCCAGTATCTGTCTGCCTGGGAAGACATGGTCAACAGACCACATTGCTTTGCCAGAGATGGCCTGCACCTGTCACCCCTGGGATTCTGAATACTGGCAAAGGGTCTTGCCGCCCCTATAGTGCCTTTTTTTAGGCAAGGTTCAAATGACAAATTCACCACCGTAACAGGAACAGGCAAGCAAAAACTGAGGGTAATGCTACTCAATGCTAGAAGTCTAAATCTCAAAACGCAATCACTCAAGGCACTCCTTAAAATGAAGAATATCAATATCTGTGCAGTGACTGAGACCTAGTTCAAGGATCTAGAGAGCACCCATGCATTACCAGGCTATAACTCATACCACACTTTTCGGCCATCTAACCTGGAGCAGAAACCTGGATCAGAATACCAAAGGTGGTGATGTGTCCATATTCATTAAGGATATCCACACCTCTGGGCTAGATGTGCAGCATAATGCATCTAAGGTTATCCAAGTGTAACTAACTCTGGGAAAAACTGCAATCAAAATTGTAGCTTGCAACAGATCCCCCACCATGCCCCAGGATTCCCACTCCTCTTTTCTTGGTATACTGGAAAATATTAGGGTTCAACCAAGCACCCTAATAATGGGCAATTTCACCTACCCCACCATTAACTAGGAAAACTACTCATGTACCAACTCCTTCACTTACCACTTTCTGGAATTCATAAATTCCAATGCCCTGGATCAACGTATCCACACCCCCACCAGGGGCAACAATATCCTAGACCTAGGCATTGCCAACATGAGTGACCGGTGTTCCACACCTGAAGTCAACTCCTCATTGGTCAGATACAACCATAAGCTAATCGCCCTAGATATCTACATCCCGACCCACCCACCATTAAGGAAACCATGGTAAAAAATGTCTCCAAAGCCAACTTCATGCTTCTTAAGACAGAAGTGGTGAACTTCATGACACACCCATGCAGATGGACAATACAGTTAAGACTGTTGAATCCTACAAAAATACACTCTATAAGCGCTTACACAAGTGCATGGATCGTGCTATCCCAAACAGAACCAAGATGCTATCCTCCAATAAAAGGAAGCAAATCTGATGGTCCCCTGCCATAAACAAACTCTACAACAGAAGGAAGAAACTGTTGCAAAAGAGAGTAAAATCCCATGAGTGGAGGAGCTCCCTGGTCAGCCTCAGTAAGAAGCTGAGATCCCTTATAAGGGGCTATATATATATATATATATATATATATATATATATATATATATATAGGTTTTTGAATACTGGCCAAGGCTCTTGCTGCCCCCATAGTGCCTTTTTTAGGCAAGGTTCAAAAGTCAAACCCACCTCC
Source organism: Protopterus annectens (assembly GCF_019279795.1). NCBI lineage: Eukaryota > Metazoa > Chordata > Ceratodontiformes > Protopteridae > Protopterus > Protopterus annectens. The sequence continues at coordinate 807,860,272 of NC_056733.1, read as the reverse complement.
ATAAACAGCACAAATAAAAAAATGAGGGTTATGCTACTCAACGCCAGAAGTTTAAATCTGAAAATGCACATGCTCGAAGCACTCCTCAATATGGAGAACATCAACATGTGTGCAGTAACTGAAACCTGGTTCAAGGCTCCACAGACCACCCTGACACTACCGGGCTACATCTCATACCACACATTTCGACCACAGAACATGGACCAAAACACAAAAGGAGGGGGTGTATCCATATTCATCAAGGATGCCTACACCTCCAGGTTAGTGGCGCAGTATGATACCTCCGAGATCATCCATGTGCAACTAACATTAGGCAAATCTGCAATGCAAATTGTGGCCTGCTACAGATCACTCTCCATGACCCAGGACCACCACTCTGCCTTTCTGGAGACACTGGAAAACATGAAGGTCCTACCGAACACCTTGATACTGGGTGATTTCAAATACCCTACCATTAACTGGGAAAACTTCTCAAGTACAAACTCCCAGGTCCAGAGCTTCCTGGAATTTATCCACTTAAATGCCCTGGATCAGCTGGTAAACTCCCCTACCAGAAGTGAAAACATATTGGACCTGGTCATCACCAACATGGGTGACAGGTGTTCCATACCAGAGGTCAACCCGTCACTGGTTAGATCTGACCATAAACTAATCACTCTGGATGTACACACCACACCACCACCTCCAACCAAGGGAACCACAGTGAAAAACTTTTCTATAGCAAACTTCACCTTACTTAAGACAGAGGTGGTAAGTTTCACAGCCCCCATGCTAAAGGATAACAGTGTCCAAGATGCAGGAACCTTTACAAATGTACTCTATGAGCACCTACAAGGATGCATGGATCATGCTATCCCTAGCAAAACCAAGACTCACTCCCCTAAGAGAAGGAAACCAGTCTGGTGGACCCCTGCCATAAACATGATACACAATAGAAGGAGGAAACTAGTTCAGAAAAAAGCAAATCCCAAGAAGTAAAGACATCCCTGATCAGTATCAGTAAGAAACTAAGGTCCCTCATAAAATCCTCCAAGGCTAACTTTAAAAGAAAAATAGCCAAGAATTCAAAGGATAACCACAAAGTCTTCTTTAGCTATATCAATAATCTAAGTGGCAACTCGCAGATATGCTCTGAGCTAGTGCAAAATAGCACAAAATATACTGAACCCACTGATATTGCCAACATCCTGGCAGCTAGATTCAGTGTAAACTTCACCCCCTCTCACCCCCAAAAGAGCCCACAATAATACTGGAAAAGTGTAGTATCCCAGAAATCACAGACGCACAGGTGAAAACAGCCCTTTCAAAAGCCAAAAGCACAGCGTCAATGGGGCCAGATGGTGTCCCAGGCTGCATATTGCATGAACTACAGAACAAACTAACCCCCCACCTAAACACACTGTTCAGCCTCAGCCTCTCCACAGGCTAAGTGCCCATAGAATGGAGCACAGCAATGGTTATTCTGCTGCACAAAGGAGGGACCACAACTGACTCTGGTAACTATCACCCCATAAGCCTGACTAGCCTGGTCTGCAAGGCTATGGAGTGCGTCATCATGGAACTCATTAACAAAGACATTGGGAACCCCCAAACACTCGACCTGACCCAGTTCAGCTTTGTTAAGGGCAGATCATGCCTACTAAACCTGGTTGACTTCTTTGAGACAGTCACCAAGGCCATAGATGAGGGGAAGGTAGTTCACACAGCCTACCTTGACCTTGCCAAGGCTTTTGACACCATTCCCCACTCTGGAATTATAGAAAAACTCACCAGCCTGAACATAAACCCCTACGTCACGAGATGGGTTGCTAACTGTCTTACAGACAGAACTCACATGGTAAGAATAGCGGGCTCCAGGTCCGACTCTAAACCAGTCACAAGTGGTGTCCCACAAGGCTCGGTCCTGGGACCCCTACTGTTCGGCATATACTTCTCAGAAGTACAAGCAAACACAGGAGGACTATGGCTAACCAAGTTTGCCGATGACTGCAAACTGGGAGCCATAATTGACTCTCCGGCTGACATGGACATTCTCCAAAAGGCCCTTACTGAGACGGACACCTGGTGCCAAAGTCATGGTCTCAAGCTAAATGCCAAAAAATGCATAGCCATCCCATTTGGGAAAAACAAAACACCCATGAATTACCACATAGGTGGCAGCCCCCTTAATACAGAAGAGGTAATAAGAGATCTGGGGACCCAGGTAGACAGTAATCTCTCCTTTGACAATCATATTGCCAACGTAGTTAGGAAATCCTTTTATGTAGCCCATCTAATTACTAAAGGGTTTGCATCTAGAAATAAAGAGGTTATAGTGCCCCTCTACTCATCACTCATCAGATCCATCATAGAGTACAATGCCCCGTTTGGGATGTATCTCACAAGACACTTCCAACAGCTGGAAAGACCAAAAAAGTACCTCACCAAGAGGATTACTGGTCTCAAACATATGTCCTGTGCAGCCAGACTGGAAAAACTCCAGCTGTACTCAGTGGCATATCGCTTACTCGGAGGTGATCTCTGCCTGACTTACAAAGCCATGTCCAACTCAGCATTGATGAACATGCTCTACCTAAAGAAATCCAAGTCACTGCGAGCCACTCACTCTAGTGAGCCAAACCTCGCTGCAACAATAAACAGAACATGCTGGAGGGATAGATTCCTGTCACAGAGACTCCCCATGCTTTGGAACAAAATTCCTAACTACATTAGGCAGAGCCCCTCACTAACACTCTTCAAGAGAAACCTTGACAAGTGGATGGGTAACAGAAAATACACCCCTGGGATCACTTCATTGGCTCTTCTTGACATAGGCTCAGTTAATTAATCAATGGGGCGGCGAAAGCTGACACACTCTGGCTAGGCTTATAACTGCCCTCGGGCAGATAGCCTAGTACCTACATATGAACCTATGAACCTATAAGATCCTCCAAAGCTAGCTACAAAAACAAAATCGCTACTGATTCTAAGGGCAACCACAAAGCATTCTATAGCTATGTCAAGAATCTCAATGGCAACACCCAGATCTGCTCTGAGTTACAGCACAATGGCACGAAAATTACAGAATCAACTGATTGCCGACATCCTGGCAGATATGTTCAGTGCTAACTTTATCCCCCTCTCACCCCCTAAAGGGCCCATATCTATACAGGAAGAATGCAGAGTCCCTATAATCACATCTATGCAGGTAAAAGCTGCACTCTCTAAAACCAAAAACACAGCATCCATGAGACCGGACAACATCCCAGGCTGCATTTTACACGAACCAGAACGAACTGGCTCGCCACCTAAGCACCATGTTCAATAATAGTCTGCCCCATTGAATGGCACACAGCAACAATTATCCCACTCCACAAAGGGGGAACCACCACTGATCCTGGGAACTAGCGCTCTATTAGCCTGATGAGCCTGGTCTGTGAGGCCATGGAACGTATCATCATGGAACTCATAAATAAAGACATTGATAACCTCCAAACTCTGGACCCCACCCAGTTCGGGTTTGTGAAAGGCAGATCATGCCTCCTGAACCTGATTGACTTCTTTGAGGTAGTCACCAAAGCCGTAGATGAGGGTAAGGTGGTTCACACAGTCTATCTTGACCTCGCCAAAGCTTTCGACACCATCCACCATTCTGGAATTTTAGCTAAACTCACTAAACTAGGTATAAATCCCTATGTCACAAGATGGGTTGCCAACTGGCTCACTGACAGAACCCACACTGTAAAAGTCACAGACTCCAAATCTGACTTCAAACCAGTGAGAAGTGGAATATCACAGGGACCTCTCCTGTTTGGTATCTACTTCTCTGAAGTACAGCCTAACACAGAAGGCCTCTGGCTAATGAAATTGGCAGATGACTGCAAACTAAGAGCCATAGCTAAGTCCACAAATGATGTGGACATCCTACAGAAGGGCCTCACTGAGACAGATGCCTGGTGTCAGAGGCATGGCTTAAAGGTCAATGCCAAAAGTGCATTGTCATCCCCTTTGGTAAAAACTCTGTACCCATGAACTACCACATAAATGGCAGTTTACTTAATGCCGGATGTGTGATAAGAGACCTTGGGACCCAGGTGGATAATAATCGCTCCTTTGATAATCACATCGCCACAGTAGTCAGGAAATCCTTCTAGGTGGCACACCTCATCACAAAAGGGTTCACATCCTGGAAAAAAGAGGTCATAGTTTCCCTCTACTAGGCACTCATTAGACCCATTATAGAGTACAATGCCCCTTTTAGAATGTACCTCACAAGACATCTGCAGCAGCTTGAAAGGCCACAGAAGTATCTCACAAAGAGGATCACTGGCCTCAAACAGATGCCCTACACTGACCATCTCAAAAAATGCCAGCTTTACTCTATAGCATATCGCCTACACCAATGAGATCTCTGCCTAACATATAAAGCTATGTTCAACCCAGAGCTGTTGGACATGCTACACCTAAAGAAATCCCAATCCCCCTGAGCTACACACTCTAGGGACCTAAACCTTGTCACCACAATAAACAGGACATGTTGGAGGGATAGATTCCTGTCCCAGAGACTTCCTATACTCTGGAACAAGCTACCCATCTATGTCAAGCAAAGTTCCTCATTATCACTCTTCAACAAACATCTTTATGATTGGATGGGAAATAGGAAATACACCCCAGGGATCACTTATGTGGCTCTGCTCAACAGGGGCACAGGAAATTAACTTTCTTGCGTGGCATAAGCCAGGGAACCTTGTTGGCTAGGCTTACTTAGGCCCTTGGGCCGATAGCCTAGTACCTACCTATGAACCTATTAACCTATAATATGTTTGCAGTCATCCAAGATAATAGGTTCATAGGCACATAGGTGTTTACTAGGCTAATGACCACAAGGATCTTTTTATGCCTAGCCAACCATCCCAAATCTCTGACAAGTGCTGGTACCCTTGATAAGTGTAAGCTGGGGCTTGGAATATAAGCCATTTACAGGGTGTGTCCATTAGAAATACAGGTGCTAAACCTGGGATACATTTCCTGTTCCCCATCCAATTCTCCAAGTTGCACTTGAATTGGGTTAGGGAGGAACTCTGCTTCACATGGATGGGGAGCCTGTTTCATGGTTGTGGTAGTCTCTGGGATACATACCTATCTCTCCAGCAGGTCCTATTTATATCACAGGCAAGGTTTAAGTCTTTAGAATGGGTAATTCTGGTCTGTTTGCTTTGCAGATCTGCAGGAGGTCCATCAGAATGGGGTCTCATAATGCCCTGTATGCCAGGCAAAGATTTCCCCTCAAAAGCCTGTAGGAGACAGAATACAGGAATAGGGCCTTGAGGCAGTCTGCATAGGACATTCTACTTACTCCCTGTATTCTTTTAAGAGGAACCTCTGTGGACATTCCAACTGTTAGATATGCCTGGTTAGGTACATACCAAAGGGGGCATTGTACTCAATGATAGGCCTGATGAATGCCGAATACAGTGGAACAATGTCATCCTTGGACTTAGATGCCATACCTTTGTTTATAAGTTGCACAACATAGAATGATTTTCTCACCCCTGTAGACGCATGATGATTAAAGGCTAGATTACTATCTATGTGTGTCCCTAAGTCCCTGACTACTGGGTCAGCTCTAAGGGATATGTTGCCAATATGATAATTACCAGGGATGGATGACTTCCCAAAGGATACTATTATGAATTTCTTGGCATTTAGTTTTAGTCCATGGCTCAGACACCAGTTGTTTGTCTGTGTCAGCCTCTCTTGAGGAACATTTGTGTCAGTGTGAGATTCAATGGCAGCTCCTAATTTCCAGTCACCTGCAAATGTATTCAGCCAGAAACCACTGACATTGGCCTTGATTTCTGAGAAGTAAATGCCAAAAAGGAGCGGCCCAAGGAATGATCCCTGAGGGTCTCCACTTATGACTGGCTTCTTTGTAGAGGTGGACTCCCCAATTCTAACTTCCTGGGTCATGTCTTTGAGCCAGTTGGCTATTCACTGGGTGACATATGGGTTTGTACCTAACCTCCTGAGTTTGTCAACAACGCCCAAGTGCAGTATCATGTAAAATGCCTTGTCCAGGTCAAGGTAGGCAGTGTGAATTATTTTGCCCTCATCCATTGCTTTGGTGACCTCAAAGAAGTGCACCAGGTTGAGTAGGCATGATCTGCCCTTGACAAAACCAAACTGAGTAGTGTCCATGTCTGGAGGTTTACTATATCTCTATAGATCATTTCCATAGTAATTCTTTCCATGTCTTTACATATAAGAGTAGTGAGACTTATGTGTCTGTAGTTTCCAGGGTCTGTAGATGGCCCACCTTTGTGCAGAAGATGACTCTTGCCTTTCTCCATTCATGAGACACAAAACCTGTTTGGAGGCTGCAGTTAAATAGTAATTCCAGAGACCCTGACAGGTCATGTTTCATGCAATTTAGATGCCATCCTGGGATATTGTCTTGGCCCATTGATGCACAGTTCTTGGTCTTACAGAGAACATTAGTGACCTGTCCCCTATTGATAGTAGGAGGAGTTATATTTGATGATATTTCCTTAGTGAAGGTTGGGGGGGGGGTAAAGTTGGGGCTGAATTTATCAGCCAAGAGGTTTGCTATAGCTTCTAGCTCAGTATAGGTGGCTCCATTTACAATGAGCTCTGTACACAATTGTGTATTGCCTTTGAGGTTGCGGACATAGATAAAGAATGTTTTGTGATTGTCCTTGGACAGGGAGGCTAAACTTACCTCAAGTTTGGCTTTGGTAGACTTTATTTGTCCTCTCAGTTGTTTGTTTAATTTGATGAAAGGGCTTTTATCCTGCTGGGTGCTGCACCTTCTAATTTTTGTCATGATTTTTTTCATCCTGTTTATGCAGCTTATTGATTTTATGATTCCTCCAGGGTGGCTTATTTTTTTCAGTTAGTTCTATACTTCATCCTGGTGGGTGCAGCTGCCTCTATGCAGCTATTAACATGCTTGTTTAGGGTTTCTGTGAACAGTTCTGCATAGGCAGCAGTGTTCTCAGGGTTTATAGTGGCTTGAAATTTTCCCAGGTTCCCACTTAATAGCAAGAGGTTAGCCCTAGAATAGATCCTGAATATTCCAGATTTAGCTGGGTTCCAGGTTTCATTTTTACTTCAGAGGAGACCACTCTGTGATCTGACATTACCAGGGAAGGTATTACAGTAGGGGGATATATAGCATTCTCCCATATTAGTGAGGACCACATCCAGTATGGTTGCACCCCTGGTTGGTTTATTGACTATCTGGTCCAGGGAGTTTATGTTTACAAAATTCAGAATTCTCTGTGCATGTTATATGTTGTGTCGTATAGGATTCCCAGTTAACAGTGGTGTAATTAAAGTCAGCCATGAATGTGGTATTGGGTTGGATGGTTAGTGTTTCTAATAAGTTTAAATACATGGCATGGATTTCCTGGGTCATAGAGGGGGACCTATAACTTGCTAGGAAGTGGTACTGGATTTTGCCTATGGTGATTTGAACATGGAGGAACTCAAGTGCATTATCCTGTTTGACTAGCCTTGAAGTATATGTATCTTTGATGTAAATAGAGACACCTCCAACTTTACCACCTGCCTGTGAAGTACTTGGCCTAAATTTGTGGAAGGCATTATAATGTAGCACTGGTGGTGTGCTCTCCACAGCTTTAAACCATTTCTCAGTGACCACATAGACATCAGCATTCTCTAGAGTAAAGAGAACTTCTATGGAGTTGATTTTTTTTTTGTTTAGACTCCTAACATTGAGCAGTAACACCTTTAGATTTTCTTGGTTTTGATTTGCAATGTCAAAAGTACTTTCAGTTTGGCATTGTCTAAAAAAGGCACTATGGGGGAAGACAATGTTTTAGCTAATATTCAAAAGCCTAGAGGGGAGAGGCGCAGACCATCCCTGGCAAAGCAGATTGGTCTGTTGACCATCTCCTTTCATGCTGACAAATGTTGCACCCCCTTAGAATTATACCAGAAACTAAGCCAATTAAAGTCAATTAAGTTCATATTGTGGCATCATCCTTGGAGAAGGTAAAATGCTGCTCAATGCTAGGCTCATACCAGCCAGAGACACAGGCTGGTATGAGCCTAGCATTGAGCATTGTCTTCAGAAGATGATTATCTACACTTGGAGGTATATAGAGTTAATATATATATATATATATATATATATATATATATATATATATATATATATATATATATATATATATATATATATGTGTGTGTGTGTGTGTGTGTGTGTGATTGTGTGTGTGTGTGTGTGTGTGTGTGTGTGTGTGTGTGTGTGTGTGTGTGTGTGTGTGTGTGTGTGTCTGTGTGTTTCTGTATATTGATTTTTGTGAGTTAATTTTAGGCATAAGTACATGTAATTTTTGTGGGTCTGTATGTGGTTGGAGTGCTTCTTACAGAATGTGGCCCTTAAGCAAGCAAGAAGGGAGGCATGTAGGCCATTGACATGGAAAGGTTGGCCACCACTGGTAGATGAGTGACTTGAACACTGGTTACCATCAGAGAGTGCACTCTCCTTTCTTTTGTTTAAAATGAATGCCAAATACACTTGGAAAGATGTGAAACACACCTACATCTTTGCATGCTACATGAAAAACTACTTCTTCACTGCTGATCATGACCATTGAATATGAGACTATACAAATAAGTATGTGAATGATTAAGTAAATAAATACATAAATAAATAAACTCATTTAAAATGGAGTCATTCAACATGATGTCAAAAGAAGGACTCTGCTTACATGCATCACCCTCCAGACTATATATTGTTGATTGTCCACCTAATCTCATTCTATTTATATTTGCAAAGTAACAATACAAGGATGTGCACAAATATTTAAAATTGTTCTTGTAACAGCTTCTTTTCTTCTGCTCTGCAGTATTTAACTTTTGCATGTTCAGAAACTAGAATGTGCCTATCAAACTTATCAAAATATTACACAAAGATTCACATAAACAGCTTCATTATTACTGCATATCTAGAAATTACTTTATCTACTACTGCAAAGCAAAGATCCAGCCACAACCTTTTTTTCCCATATGGGATTGGGGAGTCACTTGAATAGTGACAAGTATCTAGAGCCAAAGGTTACACCATCAAGTGGCTAGACCTGCCATGATAGTTCTTTTATACCACACACTCATACCCATGGCCAATTTAGAGTGTCCAATCCACCTACTGCATGTGTTTGGAATGTGGGAGGAAAGTGGAGCACCCAGAGGAAACCAATGCGAACACAAGGAGGGCATGCAGACTCTGCAGAGAAGATGCCCCAGCTGAAAATCAAACCAGGAAACCTTTTGCTGTGGGGCAACAACACTATTCGATGTGCCACTGTGCCACCTAGCAAAGGTATCACATAGACATTAGGTATTAGATATTAGAGCAAAAAACAAATCTAAACAAAAAATAAATTGAACTAGTGACTTTAATTGAAGACTAGGTACTAATTTATTGTCAGAGTACATTTAGTTATTTATTTTTACTAAGGTTAATATTTTGCAATGTCAGCATTTGAGTATTTTTTGAAAATGAGTAATAGTTGTGTTTTAAAATATTAGCATCCTATATAATGAAACAGAATGAAGTGTGGAAAAGGTAATATTAAGAAGGAAGACAACTCAGCAATATATGAGTTAGCAATACAGACAAGTAACTTAGTGCTTTAAAAGGTAATCACTTTTAGGAAAGGCCCACTGAAACCCAGAAATTTTGATTGCATAGGATATCTGTTGTTACATAAAGGAAAACACTTTGACACAAATTAATTTAAAAAATGGAAAAACCTAATTAAAAAAGTGGAAAAAAATCACAATAAAAAGAACTTTGCCTATTTCAGTGCTTTCACTATAGATTATTCTTGCCTGGAAAAGGCACAGGGCTGTTTTGAAAGGTATATGTAGGCTATTTTTGAATAAGTGTGTTTCCTGAATTTGAAGAAATCCTGTGTATAAGATGTGCACAACTCCTCTTCCTCCAGGACTAAAGCAAATGTTCTTTTCTCACCCACATGAAAAATCTGGGCCAGTATCATTGGCATTAGCCATATAGAATTTTTAGTTTTTAGCCAGTGAAAGAATGAAGGGGAACCAATTTGACTATGTTGTTGTATCAGGACCTTTGTAATAGCACGTTTAATAAATGGAAACTTAAGGTCAAGGATTTAATTTCCTAGTTGCCCAACAAGCATTGGAGGCAACGTATTTTAAAACTTTATTTATTATTTATCCCATACTGATCATATGTACTACTACAGAAAGATCTGATGTATCTGTCAGCATGGGTGTTATTTAAGTAGCATTTCCAATTTATTTTATGCATAATTTCATATAAACTGTTAGACATTCCGTGTTAAAAGTTATAGAACATCTCCTTGGGATTAAACACTCATGCACCTTGTTTAACAAATCTGCATATTCAGCTCTCAAATTTTACTTGAGAAAACTTAACTTTACAGTAATTGTGAAGCATAGAATATGGGATGCATAGTTTTTAGTTCTTAGATGCATGTAAACAGCAGGCACTGTTTAAGTAAATACCAGGTAGCTTAATATTGCTAAAAGCAAGTCTGAGCCAGGGAAGCACACTGCAGGAAGAAAATAAATCATTTATAACTAATGATGTAAAGCATTTTAAGTGAGCACAACAGGAGTACAGGGAAAATGATGCACTCTCAAGGAGTTCAAAGCCATTATTGTTGTTTCATTTGTCAGAAATGGCATATAGTACTTTGGCTGCTCATACAACATACTCTCATTCTGAGTTTATGTGGGAATCATACAAACTGTGCATTTAAAGAATGCTCATTCACAGCTGTCTTGCAAACTCAGGTTAGTTAGCAGGTTCGTATTGAAAGTAGTTACCCAAAATCAGGTGTGTCCTACAATATGCAGGCACAAACTGCACTGACTTCACAGGACTAATAATATTTTGCTTTGAGGGGTGCAAGTAGGCTTAATAATTAAATGTTCTGCTTTACAATTCCAGGGACTTCACTTCTATCCCTGTCTTTGCACACTGTCTCTGTGGACATTCATGATCGTTCCTGTGAGTGTATGAGTTAATTCGGTGGTTGTACTAAATGTGCATATAGCTTTATTTTGTTTCTCAATATGTAGTATGAACTTATGGTCTGCAACTAGCCTGCATAGAATTTATGAAGAGGTTACAGCATTTCTGTGTAAAAGACCTCTCTGTTTCATTTGTGCAAAAGCAGAAAATAATCCTTTGAACCAGAGCCATCCCATAGCGCACCGAGTTCTGAATATAAGCATATGATACATTTTCCCCAGTCAGCTGTACTGTTGCAAATTTTGGTCAATCAAAATATGATAAAAACAGAGAATAAGTCCTGAAGCTTAGATTTGCATTTTAATGCTAGCTAGAACAATGGGATGAAAATGCCAAGGACAGTGCAGACCTTTTTATGTCACTACCTGGTGATTTGTACAATGCAGGATCAATTTGGAAGCTTGCAGAATAGAGTACTACAGATGTGAGATTAACTGTAAACATTTGGTTGATACTAGGCAGCAGTACACCACTGTATAGACATACCAAGAAAATGAGAGCAATGCAGTGAGGAAAGCAGAACAAAATGAGCCAAAGAAATGGTTCATAGGTTCATATGTGTTTACTAGGCTAATGACTTTAATGACCTTTTACAGCCTAGCCACGCATCCCAAATCTCTGACAAGGTCTGGTACCCTTGATAAGTATAAGCAGGGACTGGGAGATGAAACATTTACAAGAAGGGATTCGGATAGAAAAGAAGCTAAGGCTGCAGTACAATAAATAAACAAGGTACAAAGAAAGGCTGGTGTAAACGATAGAACAGTGATAGTGGCTAAAGTTGACAAATGAAAAAAGAATTTATGGAAGACATAATTAAGAAATTCCAGGACGAAGATCTTGTCTGGTTAGTGAGATCATGTCAGCAGCTGTGAGGATGGTCATGCAAGGACAATAACCTGTCAAACATACAGACCTCACATGGGGAGGAACATGTGGTCACAGGAGTGACCAAAGGGGAATTATGTTGACAGACTGACAAGTCACTCACCAAATGCTGATACTACTCAGAAACAAACTCAACAAAATCCCTTTCAGTGAGCACTGGAGTAAGTGTTTTACTTTCCCTGTAGGTGGCGGCACCACCATATCTCTTGGACTTACATATATTGATCCTGAAAGCACATAACAGTGGAAAATAGAACAAGCACCACTACCACTACTGAAAGTGTTTCAGTGAGTTAATGTCAGACTATTGGCATTTGCATGAATATTGCTCAAACTCTTGACACAATCCTACCAAAGGAACTTTTAGGATAAAAAATGACTAGTTTAAGTCATGAACAAATGGATATCTTTCCATAGTGGGTACTTTGTCTGCCAGAATGCATAAATGTAGAACAAGGTAGAAGACAGGGAAATGGCAACAACTCTTTTGGCCTTTGCAAATTGTTTAAGGAACATGATGAAATGCAAGACTTCTGCAATACTATTCGGTGGTTTCCTTAATGAAAATGCAGTTATGAGACAATACATCATAGATTTTTACTGGTTACTTAACTGTAAATTACTCAGGCCACTTGTAGGATGCGATGCAAATGAGAGTGAGCATTGTACAGTAAGAAATTCCATCAGTGAGATGTACCACAACAGTGGGCCGGATTCACGAAGGCTTACACGGAGTCTAAGAGTAGTGTAAGACTCCATGTAGCCTTCGTGATCCAGGAACAGCCCAAAGTCCGTGTAAGAGTTAGTCTAACACGGCTCTTACACGGAGTGGGCGTGGCTAAGCTAATCAGCCCACTTGCAGCCGAATAGCATGCAAATGAGGCTGATTAGCGATCCAGAAAGCCCAGAACAGCGCGTGTAAGAGCCGTGTTAGTTGCAGAAATGTACTCAGTTGACAACTGAGCACGCTTCTGCAAACACGCAATGGAGCCATGTCATCTCCAAATAAAGGGTGCATATGTCATAGGCAGCATGCCAATGGCCAAATATGTGGCCATTGGCAATGCAACCCCATGCAAAAAGGTAAAATAAATTTTTTTTCGGCAATTGCCGATGTGTACCCAGCGCAGCCCCATCGCCAACGGGCTGCGCTGCATAAAACATGAAAACGAAGGTTTTAAACCTACAAATGTAGGGTTCATGCATTATATGGAATGTCAATGGAGGGACCAGCATAGAAAACCAACATGGCCACCGTGTAGTGGTTGCCAAGGGGAAGCCAAGTGTAAGAGATGTAACTAAGCATTAGTAGGCAATCTGATGCAAATGAGGGTAAGGATACTGAATACCACTGTCACATAGCAAATGAGCACAGTCTGAGTAGTGTAAGAGTTACAGAAGGGGAGGAACAGAGTAGGGGATAGGTGACATCACAGGGGAATGGTAGAAAGGAGAGAAGTCATTGGAAGGTAGAGTTACATGACAGATGTCAGAGAGACATCAAGGGAGGAGGTGTGCCCAAGTAAACATGAGAAAGCCAAGAAATGGAAGGTGTACACTGTTGCCTACACCAAAGTTTCTTGCTGGACGTGTATCGATGTGCGCCGTGAAGCGAGTAATACAGTGTGCGCAGCGTGTAAGGCAGTGCGCGAGCCGCAAGACAGTGTGCGCCAAGGCAGTAAGGCAGTGACTCCGCTATGTGGAGCG